>NW_024349798.1:9997935-10061400 GCF_902729225.1 Pteropus medius
AATCATCCCCATCATTATCACCATCATCACCACCATCATCATCACCACCATCATCATCATTATGGCTACCACTTTTGAAGTGCTTATGATTACTGGGACTTCATGCTTGTGTTCTTATGTTATTACCAGAACAGTCAAGTGAGGTTGTTATCTTTATTTCTATTTTACAGGTAAGGAAACTGAGGCTCAAAAAAGCTAAAGAATTTAACCCTGCCCCAAAAGAGCTCTGGTCTTTGCCCTCAGCCTGAGATCATCTATGGGATGATCTCTGGGAGGTGTTTACTCACCAGTGAATCCCTGCACCCAGCATGGTACCTGGCACTTGGTAGGTCTGAATGAACAAATGGCCCCTAAAATTACAGATGAGGCTCAGAGAGTGAAAGTGACTTTCCCAAGGCTGCGTGACCAGGAAGCAGCAAGGCTCGGACAGACGTCCTCTGGCGTCCCACTTCCTACTGAAACAAGTGGGAAGCTCAGAGCAGGTTCAAGAAGATCCTTATCAGGGGCAGCCACCCTCTGATTCAAACCGAAGAGGCAGAAGCTACAGGGAAAGGATGAAAGGTTATTATCCACTGGGTTTCAGAGGGAGACTCACTTTAGCAGGTTATTTCCTAGGGACCAAGGATTTTGACCCCTGCATTGAGGAAAGTGTCACACAAGATAATGCTGTTTTATGAACTACGAGCCTGTCCTTTGAGAAAGTGGAGAGAGTAGGAGAGAAGCTTTAAATGGGGTCGGAAGAGAACATTAAAAATGGCATCCTACTGAAATCCAGGTTCTGATGACTGCACCTCCATTTTTAAAGGGAGGGAAGTCTATTCAGCGTGGCAAATCTTATTTTACTTTTCCAAAGGCAGTGGGATATAGTGAAAAAACACATGGGCTTTGAAAGCAGAGATGCTTGGCCTTGATCTCAGGGATGCTGCAAACGAGCTTTGTAACCTAGGGAAAGTTGCCTAACTTCTCTGTGCCTCTTACCCCTTGCTGGCCTTGGAGGACAAGAATGCCTACCATTCATGGCTCTGGGGGACAGTTGATGAGACAAAGAGTTTAGAAGTACCAGGTAGGGTGCCTATCTTAGGGCAGACCATTCAGGAAATCTTTGTCTCAGTGAATGAAATGCACTCATTGGAATGAACACTTCGATTGTCCCAGTCGGGGCAGACAACAGGGATCTCGGGGCTGGGGCGCGGATAAGAAACAGCAGATAAGGAATAGTGACCTGAGGGTGTCCTCCAAACCAGGATACCACGATTCTCCTTCACATTTGTTGATTGTCCTAAGGTGTTAACCTGCACCAGGATTCAGGTTTGGGGGCAATCATTTGACATCTGAGCATGAATCAACTGGGGGTCTTGGCCACTGCATACTTCTCAGGACTTGTCCATGGTGAAGATAAGTAACATCTTTACGTCTTGTTTGAATTAGAGATAGCCAAGTAGGCCATTTACTTATTCAGTGTGGGCAATGATAATAATAGCTAACGGTTTGGGGTGAGTACTTACCATGAACCTGACATGTCATTAACATCCAGACAGTAATGTGTTATCTCATTTGATCCTCATGGGCCCCAAATGTAGATAGTTATTAGCCTTATTTTTCAAGTGAGAAAATCGAGGCTCAGAGAGGTTAAGTAGCTTACTCAACATCACACAGCTGGTAAGTGATGAAACTAAGATTTGAATCAGGCTGTCTAACTTTATAGCCTTGGCTTGAAGCTACTAGGCTACACCACTCCCAAGTGGGCAGACTTCCCCTCCACAGAAAGTCCTGTGATGTTTAAGCCTGCAGATAGGTTAGGTCCTCATCTGGAGAGTGGGAATCATGAGAGCAGGTAAGATCAATCACTCTCAGTAATTCAGTGTCTGCACAGACGTTCATAGGCAGTAGAGGAGATGAAAATGGAAAAGTAGAAATATAACATGATGTGGCTAGAAGGAAGGAGCGTGGGTGAGGTGCCTGGGTAGAGGATCAAGGAAGGGTCTGCACAGCTCTTAACCTGGAGCGGAGTCTCTATTTTAACTCCTAAGAAAACGTTTTGGTAAAGACAGACGGGTAAATAGAAAATAACTTCAAAGTAACACTTCTCTGGGCGTGGTTACGTAAAGTTTTCTTCGATTGCGATGTATTTAATCCTGAGTAATCATCTATCTCTGGGCTCTGGATGGATGGAATAGGATGGCCCAATAAGAGCAGAGGGTGATTTGTGGGTTTTAGATAATGTTCTTGGCCTGAGCGGAATCTCGAAGGAAACATTGAAACGTCAACTTTTGAGCTGAAAACTTGAAGAAATGTCATTCGGTCAGAGCCAAACATGTTTCAAATCTTACAGCTAGTATGTGGCAGAGCTGGAAAGCAGACCCTGCCCCAGTCTGACCCCAAAACCCAGGCTCTTTCTATGACACGAGCCGTTGGGTGCACTGCGGGGTGGGGGTGCGAAACAGTTGTGGAGCAAAGTAGCAGGGAAGTGCCGAAAAGGACAGGCAGAAGGAAGCCATCCCGTTCAAAAAGGGGGAAAATAACCCAGGAAATGTCATTTACAGATACCATCAGACTCTCCGTAGGGATGTAAATTTTTACAAACTTTCTGAAGAGCAGTTTGCAATACATAGTCTGAGCTTGAGAAATGTTCTTACCTGTTGACACAGTCGTTCGACTTGTAGGTTACCATAAGGAAATAATCACAGATGTAAACCAATTAGACACATATAAGGATGTTCAAGAAACCATTATTTGATACAATGAGACTTTGGAAATAATCTACATGTCCAATAGGAGAATAAAATGGTAATTATGGGATATCTGTATGACGGAATATTATCCAGCTATTGAAAATAACATTTTGAATTCTTTTTATGATGTAGGCAGTGCTTACCAGAGCTTTGCAATTTATAAGCTGTGTAATATATATATATATATATAAAATAGGATGGCAATAACAACTTTCAGATGATACAATAATATTGGAGGGATTATGCTTGATGTTTTATTTTATTCCTTATACTTGTCTCCATCTTCCAAGTTATCTCCAATAAACATATATTGCTTTTATCATTTTAAAGAAAGAACAAATAAAAACACACGTATTTGGGGGCTGGTGAACCTCCTTAAGGGAAAAAGACAAATTCTTATTCTGAATCTTTAATTAACAAATTAATGGAAGCATGTGTAGCATGGGAGCTGATTTCATAAAAGAAGTTTGCTTTTTCTCTTTTAATCAGTCTCAAGTACGCAGCGTCTTGGTTAGACGTTTATATATTTTATGAAATGATCTCCCTGATGACTCTGTCTTCCCTCTGGCCCTCACGAGCCTTTACATTACTGCTGACTGCGTTCCCTACGCCATGCTTCCCATCCCTGTGACCATCTGTCAAATGCTAACTTGTACTTCTTTAGCCCTCACTGCTTTCTCCCAGGCCCCTCTCCCAACCCCCTCCCCTCTGGCCATCACCCGATTGCCCTCTACATTTGCGGGACTGTTTTCGTTTGTTAAAAGAAGGTTGCTTTGAAAAGTGACGCTGAGATGCTGTGACAAGAGTGAGACAGGGAGAGGGATGGAGTATCAGGGGAGCCTCACTGGGCTCAGGGCCTGGCACCTTAGCTTCGGTTTCCTCATATCCTCGCATCCGCCTACTATGTGCTGAGCACCTACTATGTGCCAGATATTACCTAAAGCCCTTGAATGTCAATGGTGAATCATAGACGGATTGGGAAGTCTTTTAACGACATTTCGTAACGCAGGTTGCTGCTGTCCTTAATAATAAAGTTACTTGTGAATCCCCCGCCAAGCTACTTCAGCGGCTGTACGATCCTTGGATTCGCTTCTTTCAGTCAATACTGGCTAAGCACACACAGTGCTGGGAACTGAGATGGTGTTCTCAAATGTTACAGTTCACAAAGCTTACTCGATGATGGCTAAAAATCCTGCTTTCTGGGCCCAAGCTCTGGAGATTCTGGTTCGACATGTGTGCGTAGTCTGAGAACCACTTTTTCCACGAGGGCCCCAGCTGAGCAATGCAGGTAGCCTTGAGAACACACCTGAGAACACGCCTGAGCAACCACACTGGGTATTCTGAAAAACTAGGAGCTTACCGTCTAGAGGGTCATATAAACAATTGCTAATTTATTAGGAAAAATTTAATAGCCTGAAAAGAACTGCAATATCACCACCACAATAAAATCATAGCTACCTTTAATTTAAGACTTACTACGAACTAGGGATTGTATGAAACACTTTAATTATCCCATTTAATCCTCCTAACCGCTCCAGGAGTTAGGTATTATTACTCTCATTTTAAAAATGAAGAACGAATTAACTTACCCATGGTTTCCATTTAGAAATGGTGGATCCAAGATACAAACTCAGGATTTCTCACACTGAAGCTGTGTTCTTAACCAGCACAACAGTCTGTGGTGACAAAGGATTTGAATCAGGCCTCCGGGAGCATGGGGAGCCTTTTGGGCACTGCGTCGAGTACCAAGGCTGAGCCTCGAAGAAGAATTGGAGCTAGATAAAGAAGGGAGAGGCCAGGTATGAACTTGGCCTGTGTTAGGGGAGCTGCCAGGACTTGGAGTTGCCCATACTTGAACTCTGAGCAGATGTAGGACACAGGCTTTAGAAGGGACGGCAAGATCACGAGGTATTCTCTAACCCCGTTTCAAGGATTTGAATCTTGTATCATGGATATGGGTGAGCAAGAGAGTGGAGATCATCAGTTTTATGTTTTTCAAAAATCTCTTTATTTGGAAAGAAGATGCAGAGCTATCATTGTTGACAGGTAATAGGATTCTCTCCCCCAAGAAAGCCATCTGAAAGAGTCTTAGAACTAAGAAGAAAGGGCAGCATAAAGGCCACACAACAGCTTTCTTATATATTAGCAATAAGCAGTTCGAAAATACAAAAGGAAACAATCTTATTTCCCCATTGCAGCAAAAAATAATTTGTTTTGAAACTTTTAAGGAATAAAATTAAGTAGATGAAGAAAATTACAAAGCTTTCCTGAGGTACATTAAGATATACCTTGGCTTCGTGGAGAAACACATCAGAATTTTAAAAAGCAAGACTTAATATTATAAATAGGTTCTCTCTTAATTAACTTGCTGGTTTAATGCAATTACGATATAAATCCCGGCAGGACATTTTTTGGGAAACTTGACAAAGTGATTCTAAAATGCATTTGGACAAACAAATGGGTGAAGAGAGCCAAGAAAAAATATTAAGGAAGGTAACAAGGTGAGCTTATAATATGTTCAGTATCTGTAAGTGCTGTGGGAGGGGCAATAAATTTAAAAGTGTGGCACTGTTGCAAAAAGAGACAGATTAATGCAATGGAGACTAACAGATGCTGGTATGATACACACACACACACACACACACACACACACACACTCAAGTAGCAAATGTATGATGAAGGTGCAGTTTTAAACTGATGTGGAAAAGACAATTATTCGATCAGTAGTGTTTGAACAATTGGTTAACTGTTTATCTTCGCAATACACCAAAGAGAAATTTTTAGTGGCCAACTTTGCCATTCTTACTTAGTTTAGAACTTACTTCCTCCAGCCACCTGGGTTTAGTGCGGCTCATTCCTGCTCCCACAGCTGCCTTTAGCACAGCGCTCATCACAAGAACCTAATTTTCTGTTGAATTATCTGTCTTTATGTCTACACCATGAACTCTTAGGAAGGTGGTAACTTTGCTTATTCATATCTGTGGCCCCAGAAATATAGTAGGTGCTCAGTAAATGTGTGAATGGGTGAATGGATCTTCGTATAATGGGTAAATAGACCTTTATACATCACCCTCTTCGTGGTCCATAAGCTCTATGAGGACAAGATGGCTTAAATTTGCAGTCTCCAAACCTTATAAACCATGCTTCAGAAAGAGCTCTCAACAAATATCGAATGCAAGAATCACAATCACATCGACAGCTGTTTTCATTTTCTACAACTTATTTTGAGCTTTTGTACGTTGTTCATCTTCTCAGCTACTGCTAAGAAGATCTAATGAGATCTAATGCAAATCTAATGAGATCAGGGATGGGAGGGACACTGGGAGGAGAAAATCACGTAGGTATCTGAGATGCATTCATTTAGTCTTTAATTCGATAAATATATTTTGACAACTATTACGTGCTAAGCTGTGCTTCAGAGACCAATGAGTTTGAGTTTTAACGATCTAAGTTTGGGCAACTTTCTCAGCTCTTTCCTGTTTTCTTTCTGATTGCAGACAAGCATTAGTGTTCTCAAGGCATTTCTACGACTTTTTTTCTCCTTGAGGCCACCAGAAAGAAGAAAATTGGAGAAGTTCTTCATGCAACGATGATGTCCATGCAAAGTGGCCTCTTCTGGAGATTGCCTGGATGGAAATGGAGAAGCTTTTCTCCTGCTGCTGGAGAAATGCCACTGATGAAAGCTTCAAACCCACGTGGAGATGACAGCCCCAGACAAAGCAAGATTGGTTTCCACTTCTTCCTCTTTCATCAACGGACACTTTAATCAGTTCCCATCTGACACAGCTCAGTCTCTCTCAGCCAACATGGTCTTTGCCTCTCGACATCACATCGAAAGATCCCTTCGATGCCTTTATTTGTCACCGGTTCTACAGCTCAGAGTCTTTAATCATGTCATAGCGGCTGATTTATTGACATATTTACCCACGTGTGTGTCCTTTGACGAAACAGTGCCCGTGATGGATTCACCATGAGACCCGGAGTCGTTAAATCTGAATTCTTCCGGTGTGTACACTGCCGCCTCCCATTAACCTCTACTCCTCTCCACTTCCAGGTACAAAAATGAGGAACCCGGGATTCATTTTTGAAAATGTTCATTATTACCATCACCATCACTACCATTCACTGAGCTCTTACCATGGGCTAAGTATTGCTCATACGTTACGTTCTTTAATCCATTTGATCCTCGCAATTATCTGGCCTTAGGAAATAGGGGCTGTTCTTGAGGCTATTAACTTAATTAAGCCAATTTAATTTTCGATCCATTATCTATATAATACATTCAGAGCAATGTCATTTCCTCCCATTTCTATTTTAATTTTACTAAACTTATTTTCATCGGATCAATTCTTTTCACATAAATATCGGTGAAAAATGTTTCAGCCTCATGGTGTTGATGTCACTTTTTGACTTGGTGAATGTTTAACCCCATCATTCTTGTCTGGTGAATAGTCAACAGTTTTGATTTCCGGGGAATTTTATTCTGTATTTTTAAATACAGACCCTTCAACAATTGGCCTGAAATGATTAATTTATATTGATGTAGTATTTATGATATAAAATGTATTAAATCAATTTCTGTCATCGATTTTCTATATATCGCAATTCTTTCGTTTTCCTAAAATTAATTTACCTTATGTTCCTTTTTTCTTCCCTTTTCCTCCTTCCCTGCCCCGCTTCCTCCCTGTCTTCCTTTCCAAAGACATCTGTTTGGACAGAGCAAGGTGGGAATGCCTGTGGCGAGCAAGTGGCAGCAGCCCCTGTGTGGATCAGAGTCTGGATGGGGTGAGAAAGGCATCTACACAATTATGGTGGAAGACTGCTATACACAGGGAGTTTGATCAAAGAAGTAAGTATATTGAGCATAACATAAGCCAGTTTCTCTTTTAGGAGGATAAGGGACTTATAAAGACAGACAGAAAGAAATCTGGTATGAACCCTATATGGCATTGGATTGAAATAGGAGGTAGTGTTGTAAACTCATGCTTTTTAATGTAGATAGATGAATAAAGAAATATATATATATGTATATATATATATATAAAATGTGTATCCTTAAAATACATTATGTATATTTTATAATATATTTATAAAGAAATATATAATATACTTATATAGGATATATATAGTCTAGGTCTTTCTGGGGACAATAACACCCCAATAGTAAAAAAGCACACTTAGTGTCCCGATCTTGATTTCTAAATATTATTTGGTTAATATCCAAAATATAGTGCACGGAGAAGGACACGTCTTCCTTTCTGTGGTATTTCTGCAAAAGACGTATAGCCCTAATGGAATGACAAGGGAATATCTGGCAAACCCAAATTGGGGAATAAATAGTCTACGAAATAACCGGCTTATAATCCTCAAAAGTATCAAGGTCGTGGTGTCAAAGAAAGACTATGGAAATGTTCTAGATTGAAAGAGACATCATAGCTAAAATTTAATAGGAGACCCTGGAGTTGATCCTTCTGTTATAAATGACATGATTAAGACAATTGGCAAAACCCGAATGGGGCCCATCTAATAGATGGCAAAAATGTATCAAGGTTAATTTCCTGATTTTGATGGCTGTACTGTAGTTATTTAGGAGAATGTCTTTGTCTTGGGAATTCCTATAATATTTGAGAATAAGAGGGCATCATGTCTGTTACACATTCACCAACAGTTCAAAAAAGTTTTAGTCCTACGATTTTTCTCGCTGTTTAAAATTATTTTGAAATACAAAGTCCAAAAATAGTTTATTTCAATTGTTAAATATAAAATATTTCCTGTAAACCAAAATAAGTGCAGAAAAAATTTCACAGAAAAGACAAAAAAGGAACCCAATAAAAAGCATGGTAGAGTGTAATAAATTTCGAAGAGCACAAACATTATAGCCAAACTCCCGGGTTTTATTCCACTCTGCCTTTATTTGATGTATGATCTGTCTGGTCAAGTTCCATAAATTCCTTTTGCTTCAGTTTTATCAACTGCAAAATGAGGGTAACATGAATATCAATCTTCTTGCCTTATTTGAGGATTTAGCAAAATAAACCATACGAAGTGTTTATCATATTGACTGATCCATAGACAGCTCTGGTTAGTGCTGGCAATTTTAAAGACATCATTACTATTTTTTTTAATAAATCAAATCAAATTTCCTCAGGTGAAATTTTACATGTCTAGACTTGGGCAAAAATATTTGAATTGTCCAACAATTTTTCATCAACTACAGACTTTACCAGTCAGTACAGTTTTAGCTATTATCAGTTTTACTTTCTGTTAATCATTCTACCAAGTCTAATTTTTTTCCTCGGGTCATTTTTCTTTTGCAGATTTCAGCGTTATCAAAAAGCTGCGATTCTTCAGTCAGTTTTTCCGCTATAACAACTTTTACTATGTGCATATTTAACAGTTGTCAGTTTTAGTTTGCGTTATCTATCTCTATGACTAATCTGTATTGTGAATGAGGAAAAAAACTAAAGGTGTTTTATCCATCTCTTGCACTGGAAAACACTCATCTGAAAACTAGCTGCGTAGACATGGACAGACATAAGAATCAAAATGGCCAGCATGAAGCTTGCCCTGTACTCTACCACTCGTGTGTGATGTAGGGGACGGAAACACTGGGTGAGCGACTAAAGTTTGCCTCTAACCCAAAGAATTCCGGATGCCTATGGGAAATGTCACACATGCATAACAAGGCCTCGTTGAGAAGCAAATGCTGACTGCAGAAAGAGCCTGGCTTTTCCAATAGCTTTGATCCAACTGGGTAAGTCACTTGACCTTTCGAAGCTCTAATCCCCACAGTTGTACAATTGGGGGGTGGGGTACTGTTCACCTCTAGAATTTTGAGGATTGATGGAGATAATATGGAATGCATTATCCCTAGCACTGATAGACAATAGGAGTCCAATAGCTGAAAAGTCCTTGGACTGTCACAGAGATGAGATTGAGTGACCAGATAGGGGAGTACCTAGACCTTCTCTGTCCAATAGAACTTGCTGCGATGACGGAACTATTCTATATTGACAGGGCCCAATATCGTCCCCACTAGCTACATGGGGCTACTGAGCACTTGAAATGTGGCTACTATAAATGAGGAGCTGAGTTTTTAATTTAATATACATTAAATGGCAGCAGCCACATGAGTTGGCAACAGTATTGAACTGCAAAGTCAAAGACCTATACATTTTCAATCTTCCCTCCAACACACTTACGTAAATAGCCCAAATTTATCCATGCAAAACCACATAGGCCCTACCAGAATGAATCAAAAGTGCCAATCAGATACCGATATTTCAAGGCTCAAATTATTTCATGAAAGACCTGCAATTCCACTTCTCTGTTTTTTGTACACGGTGATGTTTTGTGATCTGCGTGCCGGGGCTGACATGAGGTCCCAGAGGTTGGTCGGAATACAGATGAATGGATGCTGCTCGGAGCATTCCAGTAGAAGTCACATTTGCCCAGGTCTTTGCAATCCTTGAGGTCCGTGTCTTTCTCTGACCTCAGACAAATCTCTTTCCCATTCCTGACCCCAAGTGCCATGCACTGATTGATTTGTTGATTCAGCCATTCATGACTCAAAGTTTTATCAAGAGTGCGTTATGTCTCAGGTACAGCACTAGGCACTGGAGATGAATCAGAAAACCAGAAGAGACAGCCTCTGCCATGATGAAGTTTACAGTCTACCGGGGGACTCGGCTTTAACCAGAGCCTTAAGTAACCCAATTCCATGCACAGCCTACGTATTAATTACTATGGCTGGGTAGCAAGTCATTAAAAAACTTAGTGGTTTACAATCATAGTTTATTGTCTTTCACAGTTTCTATGGATTAGAAATTAGAGAACAGTTCGGCTGTGTAGTCTGGCTTGGGAGTCGCTCAAGAAAGTGCAGTTAAATGGTGACTGGGGTCGGGTCGTCCTGAAGACTTCTTCACTCATGTGTCTGGCAGTTGGTGCCATGAGGGCTCACACAGATGCAGCCTCACACAATGAGGGGGCCCCTCGGTCATCTGTCACGCAGTTTCAGAACACAGGTGCAGCTTACAAATACCTGATGCGTGCAGGTCGGCACGCATGCGCACTAGGCAAAAGCAAACTCTCTTTCCTGGCCCCCCGACTGACGTCCTCAGACCTGAGAGAACCAAGAAGGGGACAAATGGCTCACAGAAATAACCTAAATCAGACTGGAAATTTGAGAGGGGCAGCATGACTCGTCCCCTCCACCCCGGTGCCCTTCCGTTCGCTGAGAAGGCAAACCCTTCCATAAAGATAAGAAAAATGGGATTTAGTATCTGCTCTGATATGCCCTTGTGGTTTTATCAATATATTCTCTTATGGTAAGCAGTCGCTTATCACAACACTTGGATATGACAAACTATAAGGAGCCAGTTTATCAGATGATGCCTTGTGCACGAACAACATTTAATATTTCTGCTATAGAAATGAGGCGTCTGCATTCAAGCTTTTTTTTAATAACTTGAGCAGATTAGGGAAACTGTATATTTTAAAAGGCCTTGAAATTGACCAAACGGAGGGGAGCTGGGCGGAGTTGCATCTAAATCCTAGACATTCATTCTCCGTGAGCTCTGCGACCTTGGGTAAATCACATGGCAGTGAAGTCATGTGATTTAGTGAAAAGACCAAAATAGCCTTTGGAAATAGAAAGGTCTGGTTCAGACCTCAGATTTACCACAATCCAATTGTGTGACCTCCAGCAAATCATCTGGCCCTCTCTGAAGCCCACATTTGTCATTGGTAAATGGAGAATGAGAAGACCAACCCAGTAAGATTGCCTCGTGGATGAACTGAGGCAACCTTGGCAAAACGCTACAGCGCTTGGCACCGAGAGGGCGCTCAGTTAATGGCCACGCATGTCGACTCTCTTGGCCTTCGTCCTCCCCTCTCCATTTCCCCATCTTAAAGATGGATAGTTGACCTCAATGATTTCTAAGTTTCCTTTCAGGCCCAAAATAATTCCAGTTAATGACTGGGGCTAAGTGCTAGGATACAGATGGGTCACGTAGATGGGGAGCCACGTAGATGGGGAGCCTGGAAACCAAGGCAGGTGAACGGGCATTAAGAATATGTGGGTGTGAAGTCGAAAAAAGGTCAGTAAAGTCAGAGGAGCCACTTATAGGTGGATAGGATCGAAGACACTGAAATAGCAACTATTTGTTTACGTGATGCGTGTTTCAGGAATTTCAGGCTTAGAGAAATCAGGTGAAATGGTAGGTTAAGCGGATTTGCATTAACAGGTTGCACGAGGGCCTCGGGCCTTGTGAGAGATGAGGCATGTGCTAAACAATGGCAGTGCTTGGGAACGGTCCACACTCTTCACCGATAAAACACTGCAGAGACTTGCCGATAGGGTAAAACCACACGAGAATAGCGAGCTTCTTTTGTGCTTGAGTGAGGCTCCGTTGTAAGCATGCTATCCGTGTTAGCTCATTCTTGAAAATCACATTATAATGTGAGCACAGGTACTATATGGGGTATAGGAAACTAAGTGGCCCAAGATCACAGAGATAGTAAAAGGCAGGGTGGGGGTTCAGATCTCCTGGTTCCGGGGACCCTGCTCTTAAGCGTTGCTTCTGTAAGGAGTGCAAAGGGACTGGTACATATATTAGAGCTGCAGCAGGCTTAGGCTCAACACCGGCGTGTTTGCTTCCCCAGGGGTATTCAGTCATCAGCCTGCGGTAGGGTATTGCTGGCTGTGTAAGAATCCACTCTGGTGGGGACATTTGGGTTGTATCCAGCTATTGGTCAATGATTTCCATTCAAGCAGGACTGTGAATGGAAATAGACTGAAAATAGACTGAAAATCTGTGACACTGCCTGGCCGCTGACTGCATTCTATGGAGGGAAAAGCTTCTTTCTGGTCATGGTCCTAGCTAGGGGTCATCTCTAACAAAACCGAAGCTAGAGCTAGCCTCCCCACGTGCATCTAGTTTCAAAGAGAAGGCTATTACTGCAAGGCCATAACAAATGCCAATGTCTGGGAGCTCTAATATCCTGTGCCTAATAAAAGTCAAAATTCTCATCGACGATCGGAGAGCTCGGAGAACGATCTTTCTGTCCGCTTCACATCCTTGCTGAGTAGATTCTGCAGGATTGCAGGGAAAAAATAAAATTTAAAAAGGCAAAATTAATTAATTTGAGTCCTAAGAAGTAGGTTGGAGTTCTGTGCCCATTATTTATTAACACGATGACCTTACTTACCTCACAGGAGAATTTCATGAGCCAAATGATAATCCACACAAGTCGTTTGTAAAAGCAGGCAGACATGTCAGGGGTGAAGTCAGCAGGGAGGAGCAAAGTGGGGAGTCCTGAGCCTCTCCCGTCCCCCCCACCTTCTATCAGAGAAAAATTGCTTCCATCTGTTTAACTTGAGACGTCATCTGATGGAGTGGTCTTGCTTCTTAGAACAGATTGAACAGCCGTGATAATATGTCGACGTGCTCTGGAAATGCTGAAGCAGGCTGCTTCACCTTTGATGTGCATACGAATCACCTGGGGATTCGTGAAAATATGGGTTCTGATTCAGTAAGCGAATCAGTTTCCTGGCTATTTTAACAAATCGCCACATGCTTGGTGACTTAAAACAACAGAAATCTCTTCTCTCCCAGTTCTGGATCAAGACATCAGCAAGGTTGGTTCCTTCTACAGGGACCAACTCTGCGGGAGAATCTGTCCCCGGCCGCTCTCCTATCTGCTGGTGGCTATTGGCAGTCTTGAGTGTTCTTTGGCTCGTGGATGTGTCACTGCGATCCTGGCCTCCAATCTTACATGGCGCTCTGCTTCCTGTTTGTAAGTCCTCTCCTCTTCTGAGGACACTAGGGTACATACAATTTCTTCTTGAGGTCCTTTAGTTAGCACCATCTGCAAAGATCTTTGTTCCAAATAACAAGCAAGGAAATGATTTTTGTAAAAAAAAAAAATAAAGTCACCTCCTGAGGCACGAAGTGGACATTTGAGTTGGAGGGACATGATTCTACCTGCTACAGAAGGTCGGGGCCTGACATTCTGCATTTCTAACAGGCTCCGTTGGCGCTACAGGTGCACAGAATACACTTGTAGGCTCTAAAAGGCCTGCAAGATCTTCGGCATTATCTGCAGCATTTCAGGTGGGTTCCATAGCACACGATGCACATACAGACCTCCTATAGAGTACAAGTTTTATTAGCCAAAATTCTGAGATTTTTTAAGAGTGCGGAAGAAATGTGTAGCATGACCGGACAGGGATTGTCCTGCTCCCTGGCCCTCATGTGACACTTGGTTACGAATGACAATGTCTGAATGGGTAGGTCCCTCCCAAAATAGGAGAGCAGCACAATCTTTTGGGTGCATTGTCTTCTCATCCTTGGGCCCTACAGAAGGCTCTCCCCGACCTCGAATAACTTACACCAATAACACGTGTATTATTGCGGGTATTTCCAGATGTCTGGGTCTCCTTGTTATTGAACTAAACTCACATCGGCAAGGGCGCATTTTTATCTGGGAGAGATATGAGGATTGCGGACTCACTGTTTTTAGACTCGAGGTGGCGCCTGGGTTTGAGTCCCAGCTCTGCCACTTAATAGCTCTGCGCCCCCTTGGCAAGGTTATTGCTTCCTCTACCTCAGTTTCCTCCTCCAGAAAACATGGAAAATTATAGTACCTATTTCATTGAGTTGTTTTGATGATTTAAGAGTAAATGTAGAGAAAGCGTTTGGAAGGGTACCTAGTGCAGAGTAAACACTGAAAAAACTTCGCCATTGTTATGATCGTATTTATTATTATTATTTCCACTCATGACTCTGATTTAATACTGTCTTCTTATCTGGGTGTTTTTAAATAGAGAGTTTAGTTCCAGGGACCATGATAACAAAATCCATTTCCCCGTTCCTTTTAATATTTCGTTTCTTTTTTTATCTATTGATTTAATTTATCCCTCAGCTCATCCTCCAAAGGATACGAGACAGAAAAGCTCTTCCTAAGCCTTCATACTGACCGTTTAGGGCCTTCTCTCGATTTTTTTCTGACTTTAACTCCTTCGCATGTGTGAAACATCCACAGACGTTCCATCCTGAGAGGTGACACACAGATGAGATTATAATGTCCCTGAACCCTCGGGTTGACGGTGAGACATGGAAGAAATATGACCGCGGATCCCCCGAGAGCCGGTGTGGATGAGGATGCTGTGACAGGCCTTCCCTAGAAATCTGTCTTCAGAGGAGCGTGTTGTAAGTCACCATCAAGAAGCAATTGTGCTGCAAGAAGTGACCAGATGTCCCATGTCCCAGCTTAAGCCTCTCCTCCCCTCCCTGGTGGAGGCTGCTTTCCAATTGTAATGTTTTCTACTTATCCAGGTTTTCTCCTTCCAGCTCTTTGGGGGGAATAAAACGATGGTCTATTAAACTTTAATAGAAATACGATTTTCCGTAATATTAGAATCTTTGCTGTACAGAGCACAAATCATCTATTAGGCACAATAGTAGAATCTTAAATATACTTTCACATTTAACCCTCATAATGACTCTGTGAATTAGACATCATTGTCCTCATTTCACAATGAGATAAATGATTTTTTTAAGAGGATACATGAATTTCTCGAGGTCACAGAATTAATATATGACACAGCTTACATTTTAAACTATGCTGTCTGACTCAAAACCTTTCTATTGTAATACACAATATAATATAGAATATTCAATATGTAATATAGAATATTTAATGACATATACTAAGGAGATAGTATTTTTGAAGCTTGGGGAATTGCAGATAATTTATGTACTTTATAGGATTGTGAATGTTTTACATTTGTGATCATGCACATTTGTTATTTTTCTAATTATATTTTAAATATAACATATTCACATATACATAATCACATATTTTATCATACTTTAAAGCAACCAACACAGGGCCAACTTGACAGCAGATGATAATAAAAGATGCGCTTTTCATAAAATTCAAGGCAAATGAAACTAAATTCACCTACAGATGCTAAAAATAATCTGAACAGGCCATTGAGTTTCATGGTCTGCTCGAAGTCAGCCTCACAGTGTACGATGGATGTTTTTATATATTTGCTGTATATGAGAAATCGGTGTTTAACTGGTAAGAAAATTACATGTCAGTTTCCAGAAAGAACAGATGTCAACAAGCAAACAGATTTTGCACAAATGGGAGCTACTAGGATTTATTAGATTTGGACAATTGCCTTCTTTTAGAGCTACAAGTTTTTATTCGAACCATTTTTTGATTAGTTCAATAAGGTGGACAAGTGCAAAGGACATAGAATATCTAAATAATGTTGAGAAAAGGAGCAAAGTTGAAGAATGGATGCCATCTGACTTATCTTGCTTATTATAAAGCTACTTTATTAACACATGGTGATACCGGCACCATGAAACACTACTAAGTCAATGTTATGGCCCAGAGAGTCTAGAAATAGACTCGAACTTATAGGATAAAACGATTTTAGACAAAGAAGTTCACTAGGGAAAAAAAATGAACCTAGATCTCTTCCTTACATCATCCAAAAAAAAAAAAAAAATCAGTTTGAGATGTATCATGAGATGTATCATAAAGTCAAAGTATAAAGTTTTTAGAAGAAAATATAGGTGAATATCCACATAATCTGAGTGGTTAAAAACTTCTTAAGTAGAATACTCACACACACACACACACACACACACGGTAAATTAGACTTCATGAAAATCAAATATTTTTGCTCATCAAAAGTCACCATTACAAAAATTAACCAAGAAACTATAGATTGTGAAAAAATATTTGCAAAACACATATCTGACAAACAACTTGCATCAGAATTATACAGAGAAAACCTGCATGTCAATAATAATAAAAAGACAAACAATCCAATTAAAAATGGTCAAAGCCTTGAACACACTTCACAAAGATAAATAAATTTCAAACGAGCATGTATAAATGTGCCAACACCATTAGTCATCAGGAAAATGCAAATTTAAGCCCCAATGAGATATCACTCACTATACCCTCACCTGAAGAGCTAAAAGTAAAAAAGACTGATGATACCAAATATTGGCAAGAATATGGAGCAACTAGAACTCTTATACATTGCTGGTGGATGTTACAACTACTTTGGAAAGAATTGGCAGCTTTTGTCCAATAACTCAGCAATTCCACTCTTAGGTATATACCAAAGAGAAATGAAATCATATTGCCACCCACAAAAAATCTTGTACAAGAATGCTGATAGCAGCGTCTTCGTAATACCCAAATATTGGAAACAAAAATAGGCATTAACAAGAAAATGTATAACCGATACGTAGCATATTTATCCAATGAACTAACAACTCAACAATAAACAGGAATAAACAAGTCAATTCAATATTATGCTGGGTGAAAGAGGCCAGACACAAAAGAGAACATACTATATGATTCCATTTATGTAAAGTTTTAAAATAGGTTAAACTTGTCAATGGTGAAAAACATTTTTAAAAAATGATTGCCTCTCGTAGGGAACTGATGGAAAAATGAAGCATATGGGAACTTCCTGGTGTGATGGAATGCTGTCTATACTGACAGAATTATGAATTGCAGAGATGTAAGCTTTTTCCAGAACTCACGAACTGTACATTTAAGAATTGTGCATTTCATTTTATGTAAACGTTATCTAAAAAAAGAATTAAAAAAAAATGGAAGTAGCTAGTTAATTGGTTTGCTTTGTATAGTGTCATGAGTTAGCAAATTCTAAAGCTACTTTTTGTGTATCCTGGGCTTAAGCAAAAGAGTAAATATTTTGAAGATAATGAGATCCAGGTTTTTGTTAGAAGAGGCAGTTACAAATACGGAAAAGGGGAAAATAGAATGTTTCTTGTGCCATTGGATTAGAATTAGAGGTATCAGTGAAACTTGTGGTTTTTAATACAGGGGTGTGTGTGTGTGTGCGTGCGTGTGTGTGCGCGTGCACATGCATACACATATAAACAGATGCATATTCTAGCTCTATCTGCTGAGGTCTAGAAGCAGTGATATAGGAGTAGAAGTGAGCACATCGAGACCCAGATGTTTGTTTTTTAATATCATTCTCCTCTAAAGAGAACCCAGATTCCTTGGTTAAAAGGTTGAATCCAGGGCAGGGGAAGGAAGAATATCAGTTGAGCCTAAAATTCCTTTTTGCGTCAGAAAGTAAGGAAGGGCTCAAGAATGATAGGGATTTGTCAAAGGGCCATGGAATCAACACGAAGGAGTGTCTACTGGCTCGATCTGGTACAGTTTGAGTATGAAAATAAACAATGATAATAGATTACAGCTCTTTGAATAAAATAGGAATCTATGAGTTCATAAATGAATAACTAAGTAAATGCCTTATGGTAGAATATCAACTAATAAATACGGAAGGGTTGATGGAGCCAGAAAATCGTCATTAAAGCTAAGCCATTGTGAGAGTTTGATAAAGGAACAGGATATGTTCAGATTTCAAAGTATCTACACACAAACGATTTATTCATTACAAAGGAGAAATAATGACTAGGAAGTGGAAAACCTGAAAGACCGATTATCCAAGGGGTTTGGGGGAACCTTGTACAAAGTAACCAATCAGAACCTTTCAAAAATACCAAGCTCGAGAAAGAGAAGGGCTGAGGACATTACAGAAGACTAAAGAGACGTGACGACAGAATGCAATGTGTGATTGGATGGTAGAGTCGAGCTGGGTGGGGGACTACAAAAGGCCCTGGGAAAAATGATGACATTTGAACACAGACTGTGGATTTCGTAATAGTGGTTACGAATAGTGTGAAGCTTCTTGAATTTGATAATTATACTGTGTTTTTGAAAGTGAATATTCTTGATCCTAAGAAATACACACTAAAATTAATGATGAGTGTGATCTCCAACTTCTCAAATGCTTCAGGAAAAATACACATGTAGAGTGATGAATAAAATGGGGCAAAGGTTAAGAATGTGGTTAAAGGGTACTTGAATTTCTTTGTACTCATTTTATAGCTTTTTTCTGAGTGTTTGAAATTATAAGAAAATCAAAAGTTGAGGGCTAGGGAGCGGGAGGGGGAGAGAGAGAGGGAAGAGAGAGAGAGAGAGAGAGAGAGAGAGAGAGAGAGAGAGAGAGAGAGAGGAGAGAGAGAGAGAGAGAGAGAGAGAAGAGAATTGATTGTGATTCCTGAAGAGCATGGCCTTAGGCCAGGCTGTTAAGCTCTATAGGGTCTTGGCTAAACAAACCCAAACCATCTCTAGTTGGCAGGAACTGTCAGGCAGAAGGTGATGATTACAAGCCTGTAAATCAGAGAGCTGGTTTAGACCATAAAATTGAAAGTTAAAAAACTCATGTTGAAATGCAGGCAATTTAATCCCTTTGTATATATTATTCTGAAAGTTGCTTTCTAATTACAAGCGTAACTAATATAAAGTTACACACTTGGTTATTAAAGATTTTGTGGGGTAAGGAAAAAACATCGGGCAGTGGGGCTGGCATTTCTCCGCCTGGGCACATGGCACTTCTCAAGATCTTCCCAGTGACCCTCCCAGGTAGATGTTATCATCTCATTTTACAGAAGAGTCCTGGTTTGCAAACTGGCCCCAGACCCGGAGGGCGAGGAAAGACCAGAGGCACACCACTCCAGATTGGTAGGTGGCAGTTTTAGCAAGCAAGGGAACTTATCTATGAGGCTTGTCTTGGGGGCGGGAACACAAGACAGGAGATCTCTACATCTGCTCGCCAGAATCTTCAAAGTTTATACGGGGGCCTTGATGAGGTTCATTCACATATACTATCCAGATGGGTTCGACAACACCGTACTCTTTCTGGCAGTGGGAATGGCGGGCGGGACAGACATTCCAAGGACAGGCGAGGGGGCCAGGAGCCTGTGATTGCCTGGGTCCAGCTCAAGCATCAGCTGGTGGTCACAACCTCTCAATGACTTCCTCACATAAGGAGGGAATTGAAACATTGAAAGCTTGTCTCGCCCAAGGTCACACAGCTAGAAAGCGTTTCAAGGAGGGGTGCTGCAGAGAGATTGGGGAAAACAATGACAGCTTTCTAAGCTGTAGGAGGGTAGGGATTTCCGCCTATTATTACATTCAGAGATACATGCCAGAAACTGGAACAAGCGTTGCTTGAAGAAATGCTCAATAAGTACCGGTGAATGAATGAACGAATTCCGCATTGGCTTTGGCAAGATCTAGGTCATCGTCACCTTTTGGTGATAGTCATTACTGTGCAGTGGGTTGAGTGTGTGTTTTCCTACTAGGCGTCAGGGTTTGCCAGGTGCCTCACCGAAACCCCGCAGTGATATTATGAAGTCTGTGTTATAAAACCCACTTTATGATGTGCAGTCTGAGAGCTGCAACATGAAATGGCTTTCCGAACGTGACACGGGCAAGGGCAACCCAGTTCGTCTGCTTTTTCACTACATCTTCGTGCCTTTCATCGCTTATTTGTTGACAGCATTTGCTGTCAGGCCTGGAGGGAGCCCCTGTGCCCAGCCTGCTTCTCTGGAATAATCCCAGAGAGGTTGTGTACCTTTCCCCTGCCAACGTACTGAGATACAGCAAGACAGACCCAGCAAGCTTTGATGTCACAGCAGTGACAACATGTTTGTTTCAATAGGATAAGCTTTCCTTCTGTTTCCACAGAGAGCTTCCCAAATATCAGCATTTCATCATTTCGAATGTGCTTTCTCTCAATAGGAGAATGGATGAACGAATTGTAGTACATTCGTTCATTAAAAAAAAAAAACTACGGCTACGTGCAAAAACATGAATGAATCTCACGACCATCCTATTGGGCAAAGGAGGAAGGCACAGTAGTGCACACACAGTAGGACTCCATTTATATGAAGTTCTAGTCGAGGCAAGAACGATCTGGTGGTGTCAGAACAGCGATTGTACTCACGGGAAGACGGCAAGAGTAAATTCTCTGCCCTGACGGAAACATCCAGTATCTTGGTGATTTCATGGGGCGGTTTGCATACATAAAAACTGAACTGAGCACTTAAGAATTGTGTGTTTTATAGGTCAATTATACCACAGTTTTAAAATACGCCTTGCCTGAGACGATGGAGAAAGGTGAACACCCAGAAAAAAAACAAACAAACACCATGGGGTAGAGAGTCTTCCAGCGAAGAAGGCTTTGTTTGGAGGGAGGCAGGCGGGTGAGAGAACCCCCAGGAAGATCTGCAGCTGAGATGAATAAGATGGGGGTCTCTGCCCGCTGCCAGGGAACTCTAGGAGCCTGGGTTCCCTTAACAGGGGTTGGGGGGCTGTCCACGCTCTCGGCAAGGCTGATTTGCGTGCATGAGCTCTGCAGAAAGCCTGTGCAGGGTTCAAACGCTGTTTGTGTTCAGGTGGCCTTGTTTCGGGGAAGTGTGGAGCTTGCCTTGAGGGAAAGCCTGTGCACAATCAGCTCTCTCAAATGGCCACACCCAGCGCGCCTCCTCTCGCCCCTCACCCCCCACTCCTCCTTCATTTATCACTTGGGAATCCAAGGCTGCCCTGGGTAGAGTTTCCGTCGCTGTTCTCTCTTCTTCCACCTCTCAGAGCCATTCTTTGTGATTTAATTAAACAGTATTTTTCACAGAGCATTTCAAACAAAATCACCGGCTGTACTTATGACCTGTGTAAGGGAGAGAGGAGGGAGTTGGGAGCAGGGGAAGGGGAGAGGGATGGAGGGAAGGAGGAAAGGAAATAAAAGCAACGGGATAAGAGAAGAGAGACGGGGAGAGAAGGCGAGATGGTGATCAATCGGGAGGAGGGAAAGAAGAGGTGGGCAGCAGAGAACATAGATGCAGAGACTAGATCTGCTTTTTCCTTTGCCCAAATCCTTTCCCCATTCCTCACTGTGTCCTTGGCATCCTCATGTCCATCAGAGAAGGTTGCTAGGAAACATGGAAGAAAGAGTGCCAAAGACCAACGAATGGACAAAGATGTGGTTTGTATCTACATGTCTATCTACTTACATAATGAAATATTATCCAGCCATAAGAAAGAGGGAAATCCTGTCATTTGCAACGACATGGATGGACTTTGAAGGCATCGAACACGGTGAAATAAATCCGACAGAGGAAGATAAATAACAGGTGAAATTAAGAAAGCCAAGCTCATAGAAACAGCAGAGAGGTGGTTACCAGGGGCTGGGGGTGGACGATTACTGGTAACACACAGTAATGGCTCCTGAAGTTTCAACCACGTCTATTAAGTTTTCTAGAAAAGAAACCTTTTCAACCACTTTAGAGTAGAGAATAAGAAAAAGATGTAAACCCCAGGCTACCTCATCTTTACAGGTCCCAGGAGCTAAGGAATGAACGGCCCAACTTTGTTTAAATTAAAATCCTTTCTCTCAATTGATGCTGAGCCCCTCACTGGGTCCACAATTGTTCATTTACTTTGTACTATGTACAGGCTTCTGACATGTTTCACTATGCAGAGGTACAAAAGAAGTAAAAGGGAGAACAAATGCACATAAATACGTGGGGTATCAGTTACGACAATAAATATAAATATAGTCTCTATTATAAGGCAAAAACTCCTTGTAAAAATTGTCTTCTTAACGATCCTAGTTATGTGGCTTGTTAAGTGTCTTAAAGGATAAATAAAGGTTACAAATAAAAGAAAAATCAGTGAGTAAGCCTCAGGGAAAAACTAAAAGGAAACAAAAAATTAAAAAGATAAAGGCTATATTACCATCAGACGAAGTCAAAGTAATAAGATGCGGTCAAAAGAATCTGGGCTTTGCACTTAGATCTGAGTTTACATCTTAACCTTGACTGAGCCTCAACTACTTTACTGAAAAAGCTGAGATTAAACAATACCTATATTTCAGGGTGATTGTGATAATTACAAGGAATGCTTTAGCATATGTATAAAACTTACTAAATATCCTGGCTCATGGCAGCTAGCCCAATATAGGGTAATGTTTGTTGTTTAATTATCACTGTCTTAAAATAGGTTTCTTCTCTAAAAAAGAAATGCAGTAGATTACTGACAGTTTCAAGATCTAAATCCTTAAATACCTATGAATCCTTACATTCAAATAGAGCAACAACCAAATGACTGGTTCTTGTTTGTTATAAGTCACCCTGATTGCTTACAGAGAGACCAAACCTCCTATTGACCAGACCTCACATGCCATTGTGTTGTTGAAATCAACTGCTTAGACCAGGGGCTGGAAATCAAACCCTTACAGAGATCAAGTTGGAAATGAAAATAAATGAAGCCATCCGGGTAAGACATATGCTTTTGACACAGACAAACTGTAATTAATATATTCAACACAGGATATATTTCAATTGCATAGTTCCAAATTTTCTTGAAAGGTGTGGTCCTGTCAGTCTATTGTTTTCCTGCATTTGATAGAGATGATATAATAAATATTTCACTCTTTCCTTAATTATCCTAGGAAGAAAATAACCCAAATACAATTTTTTGGTGTGTGTTTATTTATAATAGCTATATATTTTCTGCTTAGAACTATATGATTGCATAAAAATTTGAAAACAGAGAAAATTATCAAAACAATTAAAAAAATTTCATGCTATACTCCCAGAACCACAGATAATCACAATTACCATATGGGAAACCATGATGAGACCATATTATGTATCATAAGCTGATTTTTCAAATTCACAACATATTGCAAACTTTTCTCCGTGTCGTGGAATATTCTTCTGTATCATCTCCTTCGTGGCGACAGAGAGCTACGGACCCAAATGCAGCTGTAAATGTCAAGGAGCACTTGAATTTGGTCTCAGAGAGGCCGTAGGGGGTGGTGGGAAGTGCGGCTCCAGCAGACAGACGGTTGCTAAGTGGGTCTAATGTTGCTAGATTTCCCAATCCTTCCAATGACACAGGAAATCTGGCTTTTTATGGGGAGTATGCCAATATTTCGATGTTGTAACTTTATTCTATTTTTTTTAACGTGATGTGAGCTGACGTTCTGTGGGCCAAACGAAACAGAGTTGTCGACATCTGACCAGCAAAGGCCCCTGATCAAAATCTCTCCTACCCATGGAATCAGCTCATAGATATCACACAGTCACTCATTTATTCTGCACATGTCCACTCCTACTGCGTGCATGCTAGGCGCTAGAGGAAACCTCGGCCTAAGTGGAGTGGAGGGTTTGCAGCTCTGGGCTTTGGAATCAGACATCTTTCTTTTGAATCTCAACTCCGCTATGCTTCAGCTGTGCACTCATGGGCCATCCTCTTAACTCTCGGGTCATTGGTAAAATGGGGCTTATTCTCTAGGTTGTTATAATGCATTGATTGTTCACAGGGAACATCTATTGATAGTGCATAGCCTGGCACAAATAAACGCTGGCTCTTATGATAATTGATAGCCCAGCGATATAGCCCTGGCATTTTGTCCTGTATGTTTCTAACTTCCTTCCCTGGCCAGCTTCCTGCAGGCTCTGGCGGGGGCCCCTTTCTCGATAACATCCCCTCATCCAGCTACCATCCAAATTAACACAGCTGCTGTCGATACAGATGCCTCCTCTCGGGACATTTCGGCCATCACGTTGAGTTATGTGGCCTGAGCCTCACTGTGACACCATGGTTTGTAACATGGTGGCGTTAACATCAGATACCATGAATCACCGAGTCCTGTTAGACCCAATTTTACGTCCAGCTGCAGAGCTGTATTTTCTTGTGTTATGCCTTGTTATATGCGTCCTTACCGACTGACTGAGCTCATTTTTACGACATGTCTCACAATTGGGAGTAAGTATCATTTACGCACAGCATCCCGTAAACGAAAGCCTAAACTTGCTGGGGTCCGAGGGCCATGCATTTGAACGCTGCCTCCCTGGCAGCCCCTTGACTTCTGGCTCCTTCCTTTCCCCCCTGAGCTGGGATCCATCACCTGTTAACTGAGGTTGTTGACAGTAACCGATTCGTACAGTTATAAAGATCGAGTAGACATTCCTGGCACACGATGAGCACTCAACCCATGTTCGCTCCTTCAGTCTATCAGAAAAGAAAAAATGCTTAATAATAACAAGCCACAGGATTTTAACTCCCGAATGTAAAGACTCCTGTTTTAATCATTTCCGAACCTGCGAGGGCATCACAGCACAGAGAGAACCGCTGGAGAGGAGGCCCTTCTGGGACACCTGCATCCGTGATGCGGGCTCCCTGTTTCTCAACGTGGAGAGGACTCATAAGCCCTCCCCCTGGCACCCATGAACTTCCCTTCGTACCTGGTCCAGAGAGTCTAATCACCTGGCGATCATGGAACCACCTGGAGGGCTTGTTCCAATGCCAATAAATGGTTCCCACCCTAACCGTTGCTGACCCAGTGCATTGGTGGAGCCTGATAATCTGCATTTGTAACATGTTCTCTGATGCTACTGCTGCTGCTGCTGCTGGTCTGAGGACCACTGACTATTTTATCATCGCTCCAGTCTACCTCAATCATTCTCCACCAGGGATGGATTTTGCATCTTCCAGAGGACCTGTTATAACACCTGAAGACATTTTTGGTCCTTACATCTGGGTTGGGAGTAGATGCTACTGACACGTAGTGGGGACAGGCCAGGGATGCTGATCAACATCCTACAGGGCACAGGACAGCCCCCCGACAGAGATTTATGTGTCAATCGTGTCTAGGTTGCGGAGAAGCCCTGCTCTTCCTCCCTGATCCCAGGAAGTATTCAGAATGACGATGTCTGTCTGTCTGTCCATCTGGAAGTCAGCGGGCTTCCATTGCTGTCTTTCCGTCTCCCCTCCTGATTCACAGGAACAGCCTAAGGGACTCAGTCCTCCCTAGGGATTTGCCACTCTGCAGACTACCTGGAGCCCTTCCATGGCTCCTTGCTGCCCCTTTGAGAAAGACGAGACCCTTCCTGCGCTCTTGGGGCCGGTGTGTCTCTCCAGCTTCCTCTCCTGCCTCCATCATACTGACTCTCCCTTTTGGCCTCTCAGATTTGCTTTCAGATTCCTGAAGCGTGAAGTTCTCTGTTACTCTGAACCTTAGCTCATTTATTCCATTGGTCTAGAATGTTCTTCCTCATCTCTTGGTGTATTATTTTGCTAGGGCTACTATAAAGTGCCGAAATCTGGGTGGCTTAAACAGCAGGAATTTATTTTCTTGTAATTCTGGAGGCTGGAAGTCCAAGATCAAGGCGTTGGCAGGGCTGGTTCTTTCTGAGGCCTCTCCTGGGCTTGCAGTTGGCCGTCTTCTCCCTGTGTCCTCATGTGGTTTTCCTTCTGTGTGGTGTGTGTCTGCGTCCCAATCTTCTCTCTGCACAGGAATGCCAGTCATGTTGGATTAGGGCCAACCCTAATGACCTCCTTTTTACTTAATTGCCTCTTCAAAGACCCTGTCTCCAAATACAGTCTCATCTTGAGGTACTGGGGGTTTGGACTTCTACACATGAATTTGGGGAGACACAATTCAGCCCGTAATGGCGAGCAACCAAAATTTTCTCTGAGCTTTAATCTTCTCGTTGCTCAAATAGAAAAGATGATGCATGGAAAGCCCTTAGCACAGATAGGAGTTCGACGAATAAAAATGTCCTTTCTGGTACCAATTCAATGGCTTGCCCTTCATCTAGAATCTTTTCCAAAGGTCAGGGATGGGGGAAGAAGGGGAGACGAATGCCTCATGTAATCTTACAGTCTGGAATCTTGCTGCTCAAAGTTGTGGTCCCTGAACCACTAGCATCACCTGGGAGCTCATTGGAAGTGCAGAATCTTGGGCCCCACCCTAGACCTACTGAGTGAGAAGCTGGTGTTAACAAGGTCATTAGGTGCTATGCACGTATATTAAAATTGAGAAGCACCCGTCTAAATAGAATCATTTGATTGCCCCCTCCTGCCACTCGCTTCTCTAGCCCTGACAGCATCTCTAGGACTAGCAATTCTGCCACATCCTCTTTATCACGCTTTCCATGCATCGTCTTTTCTATTTGAGCAATGAGAAAAGTCTTTATGCCTCTTCCCAGTGTCATTTTCTCCAGCAGACAAGAGGAGGAAATACTTTCTCAGGAAGACAAAGTCTCAGCCTTGACGTTTAACCTCTGTGGTTTGTAACCTGTCAGGGAAGGGTGGACCTAGCCTACCTGATCTTCATGTGTCTCGGACTTCTTGCCTGCTCTTGAGACGAACACCCAGTCCAGCCCGAAATACATGCAGCAGAGAAGCAAAACCAGCATGGTGGTCATTAAGAAGCATCAGCAGTCAGTGTGGGTGGGAAGTGATGGTCCAGAATGTTCAATTGCTCTTAGAGCTATCAGGAGAAACACTTAACCAATTCTGTCCTTTAACATCTTCCCCAAAAGCTTTGCAAATAAGAGCAACTCACTATCAGTTCTCGGGGCTTTCTTCCATGCTACTGGCTTTAGCATCAGCCCCCAGAATCTGAGGACGCCAGCTCCACACACAAGCCAAGCATATCCCACTATGGGTTAAATGCTTTCAGCTGGGGCCATGTGTCTGGGACAGGGAGAACTTCTGGCCCCAAGAAAAAAGAAGGCGGCAGCATTTTTCAGCATGGCTCCAGTCCCATTGTTCGGCTGCTCTGCCCTCTCTAACACAGCTAATCCCATAAAACCCATTAGCATTTCAGCCTGCTACCTTCTGCCTCCCAGACTCGGCCGTCCGCGATTGGACCCAGCCGCAGCTACAGCAGCCACAGATGGAGCAGTTTAGGAGACAGTGAAACCATTTCATGTCCCTGTCCACGAACTTTTTATCTTTCTGAATGAACGGCTGCACAATTCCCTAGGCTCTTCGGTCTGTTGCTCAGACATCTGGGAGTTCCATCCCCATGTCCTTTGCAATGCCTCATTTCTGGCAACTTGTAACACACTGTCAAATGTCTATCACCGAATGTCAGCCAGGCTTTTGCCTGCTGTATGCTTCCCAGTGTTTCATTCTGTGCACCATTTCAGGTGCAATAAAACAGCCCTCTGACCCACAGAAACCAGCTCTATCATTTGCATCTGGCTCTCATGTCATGCTAGCATCGAGGAGTGACGTTCTAAGTATTTACATGAGCTCCTTCTCATCGGTGTTTGAAAGGTGAATGGTTCTGACTGAATCTGACTCCTCCGCCCCTCTGAAATATTTTGATGGGCGATCAAGGAATCGTGACGATGACTTTCTGATGCCAACTATTGTGGGATGGTGCTTCCTGAGTTAAATCATTTCCGTACCATTCTCTTTTTTTTAAATTAAACTTTTTATTTCAAGATAATGTAAATTCACACAAAATTGTAAGAATACAGAGAACCAGTTTCCCCCAATGTAACATCTTGCAAAACTATGTACACAGTAGGATATCAATATAGACAAAATACAAAGCATCTCTGTCACCACAAGAATGCTTCATGTCACGCCAAATCCCCCTCTTTAACCCTAATCTGTTGTAATCACTATTTCCACAATGTAATTGCCATTTCTACAATTTTATCATTTCAAGAATGTCATATAAATGGAAACATACAGTATGTAACCTTTGAAGATTGGCTTTTCTTACTCAAAATAATTCTCTAGAAATTCATCCAGGTTGTTCGTACGTATTGTTTATTCCTATTTATTTATTGCCAGGCAGTATTTCATGGCATAGATGTACCGGTTTGTTTAACTATCAAAGGACATCTGGGCTTTTGGCCATTATAAATAAAACTTCTGTAAACATCTGTGTACAGATTTTTGCGGGAACATAAATGCCCATTGGGATAAACACCCAGTGCCATTGTTAAGTTATATGGTAGTTGCATGTTTAATTTTTAAAGAAACTGGCAAACAGTTTTCCAGAGTGGCTGTCCCATTTTACATTCCTGCCTGCAATGTATTAGTGATCCAGTTTCTCTACATCTTCACCAATATTTAGTGTTATCACTATTTTTCATTTTAGCCATCTGATAGATCTGTAGTGATATGTCATTTGTTTTAATATGCATCTTCCTGATGGCTAATGATGTTGAACATCTTTTCATAAGCTTATTTCTAAAACATCGATTTCTATCTATTGCCCATCATTTTCTAATTGGATTACTTTTTTCACTACTGAGTTATGAAGTTCTTTATTCTAGATGCTAGTCATTGGTTTGCAGATATTTTCCCATCTTCAGTAACTTACCTTTTTATACACTTAACAGGGTCTTTCACAGAGCAAAAGTTCTTCATTTTGATAAAGAACTTTTTCTTTATGGATCATGCTTTTGGTACCAAGTCTAAGAACTCTTCGTAACCCTAAATCCCAAAGATAACCTCCTATTTTCTTAAAGTTTTACAGTTAAGTCTGAGTTTATTTTGAGTTGTGTTCTGTATAAAGTATGAGACTTAGATTGAGCTTCCTTTTAATTTTTTTGTTTGTTTGTTTAGCTCCTGGATATTCAATTTCTCCAGCATCTTTTGTTGAAAGGGTTATCGTTTCTTTATCAAATTGCTTTTGCATCCTTGTCAAAATAAGTTAGGTGTATTGTTGTGAGTTTATTTCTTAGTTCTCTGTTCTATTCTATGGGTCATTGTATTTATCTTTCCATAAATATCACAGATTCTTAATTACTGTAGCTATATAATAAATCCTTTCCCCTCTTTTTCAAAGTTCTTTAGCTATTCTAGTTGCTTTGCTTTTCCATATAAATTTTAGAATCATCTTGTTTCCTGCAACCTTGCTGAACTTATTAGTTTAGAAAACATTTATTTTTTTTTTTGTAGTTTCCTGCATAGACAACCCTGTCATCTGTAAATAAGAACAGTTTATTTCTGTTTCTTGCCTTGTTACGTTTGTCAGAACTTGGAGTGCTATGCTGAATAAGAGGAGTGAGAACAGACATTCTTACCTCATTTCCAGTCTTATATAATCTGAGTGTCCTATCAGATTATGTAAGTTTCTTCTTATTCCTATTTTTCTCATTTTTTTCCTGAATAAAAAATGGGCGTCGAATCTTGTCAAATGCTTTTTTTTTTTTTGGTCAATTGATATGACTATGTGGTTTTATTCTTTAGTCTGTTCATATGATAGATTATATTGATTGATTTTCTAATATTATATTCTTGGAGTAAACCCCACTTGGTCAGGGGTATAATTCTTTCTACATATTGCCAAATTCTGTGGGCTAATATTTTGTTAAGGAATTTCGTGTCTATATTCATGAGGGATATTGTCTGTACTTTTCTTGTTTTTCTCTGGTTTTGGCTTTGGGGAATCAGGGCGATATCAGCTTCTTAAAATGAATTGGTAATTTTCCCTCCTCTTCCATTTTCCAGAAGAGACTTTGTATATTTGGTGTTGTTTCTTCTATAAATGTTTATTAGAATTCTTCAAGGAAACTCTCTGGGTCTGGAGGTTTCTTTTTTAGGAGTTTTATGTTACAAATTCAATTTCCTTAATAGCTATAGAGCTATTTACATTATCTCTTTCACATTGAATGAGTTGTGGTAGTTTGTGTTTTTCAAAAAGTGGCCCATTTCATCTAAGTTGTCAAATTTATGTGTATAGAGTTGTTTATAGCATTCCTTTATCATCTTAATGTCTGCAGGGTCGGTAAGGATACCCCTGTTTTATTTCCGATGTTGGTAATTTGTGGCTTCTCTCTCTTTTCCTATATCAGTCTTACCAGAGGTATGTCAATTTGATTTATCTTTTCAAAGAACCAGTTCTTTGTTTCATTATTGTCTCTATTATTTTCCCGTATTCAGTTTCTTTGGTTTCCACTGTTATATTTATTATTTCCTTCCTTCTACTTGCTTTGGGTTTATTTTGTTCTTCTTTTTCTAGCTTTTTGTAGTAGGAGCTTAGATTATTGATATTAAACTTTTACTGTTTCCTAATGCATGCATCTAATGCTATACATTTCTTTCTCGGCACTGCTCTAGCTGTGGACCACAAATTTTTGATGTATTATATTATTCTTTTCATTCAAAGTACTTTTTAAAAAATTTCCTTTGACACTTTCTCTTTGACCCACGGATTATTTAGAAACGTGTTTAGTTTCCAATTGTTTGGAGATTTTCTTATTATCCTTCTGTTACTGATATCTAATTTGATTCCATTATGGTTGGAGAATATACTCCATGTGATTTCGGTTCTTTTCCATTACTCGAGGGTTGTTATATGGCCCTGGAACTGATCTTGGAATATGCTCCATGAGCACTTGAAAAAAATGTGTATTTTGCTATTGTTGGATGGAGTGTTCTATAAATGTTGACTAGATCTTTTTGGTTAATAGTGCTGCGTCCTTCTATACCCTTGCTAATTTTCTGTTTAACTGTTCTATTGATCATTGAGTGAGAGGTGAAGTCTCAACTATAATTGTGGATTTGTCTACTTTTTTCATTTCTATCAAGTTCTTTGCTCTACATATTTTGCAGCTCTATTGTTTGGTGCTAACATATTTAGGATTGCTATGTCTTCTTGTTTGATTAACACTTTTATCTTTATATAATGTCCATATCTGTTTCTGGTATTTTTTTTCTTTTTTGCTATGATATCTACTCTTTCTGATATTAATATTGACATTCCTTTCCTTTTATTAACATTTGTATACTCTATCTTTTCCAGCCTTTTACCGTAAATGTCTATATTATTATATTTGAAATGAGTTTCTTGTAGACAGTATATATTCGAATTATATTTTCGAATCCATTTTGCCAATCTCTGTGTTTTAATTGGTGTATTTAGATCTCTTGCATTTAATATAATTATTGATTTATAAGGGCTTAAGTATGCTTTTTTGGTTTTTTTTTTCTGCTTGTTCTGTTTTTTATTTCTGTTTTCTTTTTCTTGTCTTCTTGTGAGTTACTTGAACATTCAGAATTCCATTGTGATTTCTCTATAGTATTTTTAGGGTATTTTTTGTATAACTTTATCAGTATTGCCATAAGTATTACATTGTATACACAAAACTTATAACAGTCTACTGGTGTTATCATTTTGCCAGTTCCAGCAAAGTACAGAAATCTTGCCTACCTTTATGCCCTGTTACCGTCTGCATTTATAATATAGTTATCCTCTTGTTGGGGTTTTAAAAGTCTGTTCCTATTTGCATTTCTAAGTTGCTAGTTTCTTCATCTCCATATCTAGGAATGTCAGACAAAAACAAACAAACAAACGAACAAATAAAAAACCCCCAGAGAACTCACCACAGGGCTGCTCCTCGGGCTCTAAGGTAGCATGTATCAGTATGTCATTCCTTTTTTATGGCTGAATAACATTCTATTGCATGAATACATAATCTTTTGTTTCTCAGTTCTTCCAATGATATGTGTTAAAGTTATTCTCCCTTCTGGGCTCTTGTAAATAATAGGGCTATGAATATTTATGTACAAGTTTTTGTGTGGACACAAGTTTTAATTTTTCTTGGGTAAATACTTAGTGCTACAATTTTGGAGTGACATGGTAACTCTAATATTTAACGTTTTTAGGAATTACCAAACTTTTTTTCAAAGCAGCTGCATCATTTTATAATATCATCAGCAATGTCTGGGAGTTACACGATATATTTTTTAACATCTCCGAAATTGAGATGTGTCTTTTGACTTATGGTGCTTTAAAATTAGAATTAGCAATGTCTTTTTCTTTCTCGGTAGCAAATAAAATGATGCATTTTACTTTCAATAGCATCTTCGATGTGATGATATATGGTAATTGTTCTTCAGAACATAAATACTATCAGTCTTGATCATAATGTAAAAGCACAGGTAATAGAAATTGGGAAGCAGAAGAGGGAGCAGAGTTGATGACTGGCATTTGGATCTTATCTTTTATTGAAAGAAAAAGGAAAGGAGATACGTAAGGAATATTTACAGTAGGGGAAGAAAGGTGAAGTAGTTTAAGTGGAAGCAGGAAATCGATACGTAATTTATAAAACTCATTGATCCATAAATAGCAGAATAACAACTTATTTAGAAATATGTAATTAACTATCATAAAAAAAACAATGAAAGGTGACAAGGATTGTATTTTGTCATTTTATGCTCTGGGAGCGGGGAGCATGTAGCGTAGGTGATGGGCAGGGGGATGGTCATTTATAAATGCTTTTGTTCTATTTGATGTTTAACCATGTGTGTGACTTTGTAAAAATGTTTAAAATACATACTAAAATAAATTTTAAAATATGCTTTATTAAACGAAACTCTCTTGTGGTGAATGCTCTGAGCGTGCTAAGAAATGTAAGACACGGACCCTGAATAAGACGAAAAGAAAAAGGGGGAGGAGTAATGCCAGGCGATGGGTTGATCAAAATTGTCTACTTCACAGATGCTGTTTATCCAACATGTTTCCATTATATCCATTACTTATGCTTTTCTCCAAAACCCAAGAGTCGCATAAGCTCAAGAAGAGAGGAGAGGAAAAGCATATTTTCAGATTTATCACACATTAGCGGCTCCAAGTTTCGAGATGAAAGGAGATAAACATTGGGAGTCTGGTTCTGTTTCCAGCATCATCCAGGTGTATGACTAAACTAAGCTATTTAATCGCTCTATGACTCAGTTTTCTCTTCCCTAACATTGGGATATAATAGTCTATGTAGTCCACAAGCCTGTTATGAATATTAGACAAAATCAAGAATGTGAAAACTCCTTGAAAAGTATAGAGGGCAGGTAAATGTTCTTTGTTAAGGCTTTTTGTACATTAGCAAAATAGGAGTCTGAGACCTCTCAACACTGTCCCTGAAATAATTATTGAATGACATTTAAGCTACTAACCTTTCAGTTTTATTTTGTCCTCTTCTTTTAAAATATTAAATATTAAGATTCAAAACACTGGCACATCTTTGTAGGAATCGTGATGTCCGAAGTGTATCTGTTACATAGCAATTAGGAAATAAAGTGTGAATCTAAAGTCTTATCCAGCGTTTCATGGACTAGAAGACACGCCTTCGGTGTCTGTGAAACACTTTAATGAGGTAAACGACCGAGGCCTTCTGTTTATGTATGTATTTTCGGACGCTCCATCTGCTTCCCTTGTTCCAATCCAAATGGACATGGAGCATCACAAGCAATTCTAAGCACCAACAATAAGACTGAAAACATTTTCTAGACTATGATAATTTATTTGGCTGTCAGAAACATATTTCATATATCAGAACAGAAAAAACTCTCCCTCCATCCTTTCCGTGAACTCCAAAGGCTTAGAAATAAAAGCGTGTGGACTCCTGTGGGCTGTGTACAGTGAACCCTGGCTCTCAGCTATAGACTGGGCATAATCTCTGTCATCTGACTGTTACACAAATTTAGGATGTGGTACTCTTGTTATTCCCATTTTACAGATGAGGAAATGGGGTTAGAGAGATTGGCCAAATTGTTCAGAACCAATGGGCTGGAAGAGGAGGAGCCAGAACTCAAATGCTGCCCTAGAATTCTGAGCCCTTTATCACGTTGACCCACCCCTCTGTCGAATACATGAAAACTCACAGAAGATAGGGAGGGAAGCAGCACACTATGCCCAGAGCTTCTGTTATCTGTCAGGCACTTACATAGACACTCATTTAATCTTTGCAACAACTGAGGGGATTGATTTTATTATTACTTTTATTCTTTTTTTTTTTTGTCATCAATGTAGCACAGAGATGAGGAGGAGTGGAGGGAGGTAAAACAGAGTCAGAGTCAGAATTGGTGGCCATGCAGCCTGTGGAGTGGGGAGGAACGAGGAGGAACAATCTGTCAGTGGGTGGAAGCTGCGAGACAGGTAAGGGGCGCTAGGGATCCTGGGTCAATGCTTTGCTATATTAGGATGCGCTCTGGCCTGAAAGTATCACGAGCTAATTTAATTATAGTGAAACCTGGAGCTGTTCATGGGCGACTAAGCCGGAAGGAAGTAAACCTGGTACCAGCTGCCTCTTTGCCACCATCTGGGAAGGTGGTGATGAAGCCCACACAGAAGATACCAGAGCCAAGGGATGGAAAGTGAAATGTTCCTATGGATACTATTTCAGCACCTGGAACCAGCTATGCCTGAGGTCAGCCCTGGACTTTCTGTATGTTGACCAATGTCGATCTCTGTTGTGCTTAGTTTGAGATGGGGTCCTGTGAGTCGTATTTACAAGTCTTGAAAACAGATACCTAAACTTCTCAGGGCACAGATATATCCGACTGTTCTATCTGTAGGACTGTGATGATATCTGAGAAGTAGAGGTTGACGTGAAGGATTTCCCCAAGGTCACACAGCAGGTGAACACTGAGGCTGAGATTAAAGATCTGGAATTAAAATTCTGATCTCTACACCACCACCCCTCCCTCCGTTAGGACACAAAAAAGTAAATTTTTAAGGTAATTGTTCGGTGCATTGGTCTTCTTTTTAAATTTTATTTTGGATACTTCGGATCATGTTCTATAACCAGAGTTTCACACATACACACAAAAGGAAGAATAGCTCATTTGTAGTATCTGTTAGGATTCTTTTGGGAAATAAAAGGATGAAGAAAGGAATGAAAAAAGCAAACCAGCACGTATCGAATACTTCTTAGTGTCTGGGATTGCGGAGGAATTTTTTACCACAGATTATCTCATCTATTTCAAAAAAAAAAAAAAAAACTATTACAGGTGATTATCTTCATTTCTACTGTGTGGATAACAAAACCTAAGAGTCTGGTTTAGTCGTCTGGCTCCATACCCCATATTTTTAATAGCTCCACTATCAGGCCTCTAAACACACAGGGAAATGGGGGAGACAGGGTCTCTGTCTGCAGCAAGCTTACACTCATTCTTTATGATTTGAAGCAGAAAGAGCAGGCAGTCCTGAGGTGACGTCCAGTGGCTTCGTCTCTTTGCTGTGATTGTGGACAAGTCACTTCACTTCTCTGAACCTGTTTCCCATCTGTAAATTCAGGATAATACAGTGTAACCTATAGGAGGGCTGTGAGAATTCTTCATTGAATATATGTGCTACATATAGTAATTCTCACCACAAAAAAAGGGAGTACCTGAGTGAGGTAATGGATGTGTTAATTAGCTTGATCATGGTAGTCATTTCACAGTGTATATGTATATCAAATCATTGTACGTCTTAAACAAATACAATTTTTATTTGTTAGTTAAACCTCAATAAAGTTTGAGGCAAAAAACTGCTTATGGAGCATCTCCTATATGCCAATAAGGGTAGCAGAGAACATGGTGAAAACAGTATGACATAATGGTGGAGGGGATGGGTCTAGATGTCAAGGAAATTGATGGCCAGGCTCTATCACCCGCTAGCTGGATGACCGTGTCAAGTACTCAACCTCTTTAGACCTCATTCTCCTCCTGTATAATATGGGGATAGCAACAGTCACTACCTTTTAGGATGGTTGTCTAATGAATGAAAAAATGCATACAAATTGCAAAGCACGGTGTCCAGGTCACATAATAAGGAATCAATAAATATTAGCTGCTTTTGCTGTTACCAGACCTCAATACTAGATGCCAGGGGGGCGGTTCTCAACACTTAGCTGCCTGCATTTTGAGGTTGCCTGGCGAGTTTTTAAAATTTTGATTCTCGGTCATATCCCAGGCCAACTAAATCATAATCTTCGGAGATGAAAGCTGGGGATCGATAATTTTAAAGCTCCTCAGGTGATTCTGAGGTGTAGCCTAGATGTACCTTTTGCCAGGGAACCAGAGATGATTTGAAGGCAGTGCGTCCTCCCTCTGGGGAGCTCGCAGGCTGTAAGGAGGTGGCATATGATAACTAAATCTCAGGTATGGGCAGCTAGTTAGGTGATAACAGCCGAAGGAGTGGTCAGCCCAAAGGTATCTTTAAATGTAAGTAAAGGAATATCATGCTTTTTTTTTTTTTTTTTCATTTTATATACAAAAGAAAAAGAAAAGGAGAGGAGTTAATTGCCTGTGACTCAGATTCTGGCAAAAGTTGATTCTCACTAAAGAAACTAGGTCACTGCGACCCAGCCTTACACCAGTCACTGGCAGTTCTAAAGCAGTTCTAGTTGTCCATTAATCTCTTTGTAGATAGGCTTCCTCTTTTGTGAGGTAGGTGGGTAAAGGCAATGTGCTTTACAGGGCCTGCCAGATGGTGCAAAGGAAACCTATGGTCACCTGCCTCAAAGAGGTGTTAAAGGATCCAATTAGACACAGAGACACACTGTGGACCAGTCAAGGTGTGTGATATCGGAACCATCCTTTGCCAATCGGCAGTGCCAACCCATCTGTACTCGATGATTCCTCTGCTTCCTGTTGGTTAAATCACTCCCCACCCCTTTCAGAGTTCACAGCAAGAACAACGAAGCCTGATTAAACTAGTATGACTGATGCTGTGGGTTGAATTATGTCCCGCCAAGAGATTTCTTGGAGTCCTAACCCCAGTACCCATGGATATAACCTCATTTGAAAATAGGGTCTCTGCAGATATACTCAAGTTAAGATGAGATGATCCTGGATTAGGGTGGGATCTAAATCTAGTGACCGGATGCTTGTAAGGCAAGAGAGATACAAAGACAGAGAGGGAAGAAGACCAGGTGATAACAGAGGCAGAGACTGGAGTGATGCAGCCATAAGCCAAGGAATGCCAAGGACTGCTGGCAACCACAGAATCCAGGAAGAGGCAGGAAGGATGCTCCCCTAGAGCCTTCAGTGGAAGCACAGCTCTACTGGCACCTTGATTTGGGGCTCCTACTCTCCAAAACTATAAGGTAACAAATTTCTGTGGTTTTAAGCCACGTAGTTTGTGGTAATTTGTTACTGCAGTCCTTGGAAACTAATACAGCTGGTGACCTATCATTTAGGGCCACTAGCTCTGATTAGAGAGCTGCAGAACAGACAAATCACCATCCACTTGGGATTGAGGCTGGATGAGCTGACCGTCACCAGCCAAGATCTCAGGCATCTTGAGCTTCATAAGGACCTTTGAAAGGGTTCACTACCTTTATTTTGTTCAAGACAAAGATGGAACCTGGATTTGGTAGAATTTGTTAAAAACGATTGGATTTTAAAAGACCTAAGTGAAGATTTCTATCTGTGTTGAATCAATCTGCCACATGAATGCCAACCCTGTTACCTTCCCCCGCACCCCTAGGAAAGAAGGGGACCGATCTAAGATTCTTCGGCTTCTTGAAAGTAGATCACACTTGGCATTAAGCCAGACTCACCCAAAATTACAATATTGTTTCCAGCTTTGTCCTAATATTCCCCCTTTTATAATTATAATTCATAGCCAGAGGTCTCTCACAAAATAGATGCTTGTTTCTACCTTTCCCGGTGATGTTGCAGACAGAGTTCCCTCATTCACCTCAATGCGATTTTAGGTCCTGTTATTTTGCCTGTGTCCAAAACATACTTATTTGTCCACTCGGACAAACTTACGGTGTCTTTTCTCTGTGCTTAGGACGGATGTAGCTGCCGGAGATGGATGAAACAAGAGAATGGATTAGACAAGCTCTCTGTTCTCCTAGAGCTCAGGTTTGCCATTGTCAAAAACCCTACAACAGAGAGATTTTAAATAACAAAGAGGGGACGTTTGGGTCCCTGTCAAGAGAGCTTTAACAGAGTAGATAAGAGGGAAAGCAAAGGAAGTGAGGGGGTTCATGGCAGGCTGCCCCAGAATGCACCACTTTGGGCTGGGGATTATTTTAAGCCGAAGACAATTGAGGCCCAACGGACTCAAGAAGAGTGTTTTCTCTCCATCTTAACTGTCAAAAAGAATTCAGATAGGGAACCTGTGCCAGGAAGAGAGCTGTTACCAGAGATAATTTTTACATCAGAAAGATTTATCAGCATGGCAGGGCAAACATCTGTTTACCAAACACTTGCTCTTCCCGTCTTCCTACGAATTGTCATCCTGCCCTTTGTAGTCTCAGATTCCTACCCGCTTCTCCTTAGCTCGAGAGGGTGGCGTATGACCCTCAAGTGCCTGACTGTCAAGGAGCCTCATATCTTTGGAGTTCCTGTACGTACAAAATTAATTTTTTTTTCCTGCTGTTAATCTGCTTCGAGTCAAGTTAATTAGACCAGCCAAAGAACCCAGAAGGAAAGAAAGAAAAAGTTTTCCTTCCCTACGGTGATGAAATATATTTGCAAGCACTTAGCTGGGAAAGCAAAGAGGGAGAAAAAAAAAAAAGAATCAGTTATGGAAATAAGGGATTAGTTCTTAAAAAGCATAGAGATGCTTTTTAGAACACGAAGATAGAGGGAGAAGGGATTATTATTATTTTCTTGTCCTTTAGCTAAGGCATTTCAATTAAGTTCGAATATTAAGCTGCTGACTGGTTAATGGTGTTGCAGCTATCGATGGCTGATTTTCACACTGAGAGAGGGGGAAGAGCAGGGTGGGGGCCGTGAAGACCACATCGGGCCTCACTGCTGGCCGGCCCTGTGATTTTGACCATTTCCCTAACTTCTGTCTACGTTGGTTTTTCTCATCTCATTGTATTTTCATAAGAGAGCATCCTTTAAAAGGAATCACCTACCACGTACTGCAGCTGTAAAGAACTAAATGAGATAATGCATATAAAACGCACCGAGAGTGGTTGGCAAGCGATGTTAGATATTATTTTCACAACTTGTAGACGAAATGTTTACTGATGATCGCACTCTTACTTGGCAGCTTTATTTTCCATGCTCAGATTCACAAGCCCCTAATTTGTTTTCCCTGCTGACGCAGGCACCGCCTTCCAGCTCTCTTCTCACCTTAAATTTGGAATTGGAGATGGGTGGCTCCTTTGCTAGGGCTAACTGCGGCTCTTTCCTGCTTTATTTATCCAACAAATACTGATGTGGTGCCCCTTCCTGGTGCTGGGGACAGAGCAGTGAACTGAAGAAGCAAAGTCTCTGAATTTTTGTGGTTTAAATTCTAGGGTAGAGAAAATAAAAAGGCACATAAAATAAAGTCAGGTGGTGTTACACGTTCTGAAAGACATACAAAGCAAAATTAGCCAATAATCGTAGGACCTCTACCAGGCTTCGGGGGCTGTGGAGGCTGGGGCTGCAGCCAGCTGATGCAAACAGAAGCAGCATTACAAGATAGACACAGAATAATGAGGAATCTTCATTTGGAAGGTCGAAACCATCACAGCATAGAAATGACCACAGGCATGCCCATCAACCAGTGAACGCAAACACACCTAAAAGATGAAGACTTCCGCCACAAACTCTTGCAAATTCTATCCTCTAATCCCGGGTTACATTTACGGCCTTTGTTCTAAACCTGAGATGTGAATTTGCGAAAGAGGAAGGAGAAGAAAGAAAGGAGAGGAGGAGGAGGAGGAGGCAGCTAGAATGCATACACCACAGGAATAAAACCGGCCTTGATCTTTCTACAAGGTTAATGTAGAATTTTAATTTCTTCTCTAAGCCGGAAACGGAGATAGCGTGTGCCCCAAATAATCTGAGAATATTGCTTCTTCTTTTAATGAGGAAACTCCTCCAAAAGTGTTTTCACTGAAAAATTCAGTTAAGTATAATTCAAAAGAGAAACATGCAGATCCTGATGGAGGAGAAAACCCAAGGTTTGGGGCGGGGGGCAGGGAGCTTCTCATGCCCTGGCAAGGCTCCCTGGTGACCCGCCTTCCCCTTACCTCCTCTCTCCAGGAAGCAGGGCTCTCGAAAAGACTCTGCTCTGCCAGCCAGGTGGAGGGACCAAAGGGCTTTGGTAAAACAGCACATCCCAGGTTTTTGGCCAGCACTGGGAAAAGGGGCGCAGGGCCTTGCCCTGGTACAGACAGCTGGAGCATCCTTTCTTTCTACCATCTTTGTTGCCTGTGGCAATTACAAAATGCTGCTGCCAGTGAGCTGTGAAACACCCTCGGAGTCAGAAAATTATGGGCTTGATCACTTCCTCTGCTAATTATCAGTGGTGTGGCCTTAGACAGTGAACTTAATCTCTCTGATGGCATTCCCTCCTCTGTAGAGAAGAGTCTGTACATAGGGATTAAACACTAGTGTGTTTGCCAATTATCCGGAATATAATAAGAGCTCAATAAATGATCTCCAGAACCTTTACTGTTGACATCGGATAAATCAAAGTCCACAGCAGTGCTTTCCAGCTTGTGGATACCTCATCTCATTCAATTATCACAGTTTTTGAGAGCTCGTTGTCCAGATGGGTAACTGGGGTCCAGAGCCACAAAGAGACTAATGTCAGACCTTGGAGAGACGCAGAGTCAGACTTGAACCCAGTTCTCACACCCAAGATAGGGAGCCAAAATCCCAAATGGATTCTCATCCACAGAGCCCACAGTGTGCCTAGCGCATAGTAGTCACAGACCTATGCTGAAACTAAATGAATTAACACCCATGAAGGGCTGTAGGGGGCGAACTCTAGAGGCATGGTGGTGGGAGGGCGGAGGGAGCCATCAAACATCATCATATAACACAACTTTGTGGTTCCGAGGCCAGGGGAGGGCACAGGATGTGGGTGAGCTCATTCGGCCTGGCCTGTTCTTTCTCACTGCAGCTTCCACAATCAGAATAGCTACCACATTCTGTGGCTTCCTTCTATGCCTTTGATTAATTGTGCCTTTCATCATTCATATTGCCTAATTGCCTTTCAAATGGGTATTCCTGGGTGGTAACCTTATGCGGGGTGGGTTTGTGGGTCTCTGGGGTGTCTTAAGTATGATATTGCAAAGCTACAGCTAAATGAGGCATGAGCTTCTGCTGGCACAAGGGAAGGGGGATGGGAAGGATGAAGAGAGTAAAGGAGATCAAATACGAGGTTATAGAAGGAGGCTAGACTTTGGGTGGTGAGCACACGATGGTGTGTACAGATGTTGTATTATACAGTTGTACACCTGAAACTTATGTAGAACGTTATTAACCAACGTTACTCCCCCCAATAAATTTAATTTAAAAAAAAAGACAGAAACGGGAAGGCTGTTGTGCATTTCCTACATCAGCACTCTTCCATAGAATGTTTTTGCTGATGGAACTGGTCAACAAGTGCAGTAACCACCACAGTAGCTGGTGGCCACAGGTGGCTATGGTACACTTTCGATGTGGCTGACGCAACTCAGAACTGAGTTTTTAATTTTATTTAATTTGAATTAATTTAATTTTATATGTAAATAGCCATATGTGTCTGGTGGCCACCATATCAGATGATGGAGCTCTAGAGTTCACAAAAGATTGATTTTGCAGAACAAGATTCGAATTCCAGTTCTGCCACTCGCTGCCTCATCACCCTGGACACATAGAATCGTGTGTGTGAGGAGATCCGAAGCACATAGGAAACACGAATGGCAACTTTTCCCACTTCTGAGCTCTCACGGGCTGAAGAAGGAATCCAGGACCAATGGAGTTGGGATTTATCCATCTGACATCCACATTTCTGTGGAGGTTATGGAGCGAGGCCGTGAAGACAGTTTGCAGCAGAAACTTTTACCTATTTAGAACACATATTCGAGTGCGTTGAGGTTTAGGGATCTTCTGTGGCCATGAAGGCACCTTAGGAATGTTCTGAGGATTCATCGGTCCTATTCTCACATCGCTGACCAGGCTTTGTGCCAGGTCGTATGTCTCCCTGATTGTACCTCGCAGATCTGGGTCTCCCTGCGTTTCCTCTTCCTGGAATGTCATCTTGTACCTTAAACAGCGTTCCCTTATCTGCATTACCAATTCCCACTTCTCTTGGACCTTCTTAAAGAGTCATTTCAAACACTGCTTCTCCTAAAAGTCTCCTTTCATTTCTTCCTTGTGCCCTTGAACAAGCCTTTGTTGTAGTGCCTGCGGATGACTTTACGTCAACTTCCTGTTAGAGGAACATATTTTTCAATTTCTAGAAATTCTCTGAGCCTAGGACAGATCCTAGTACCAGGACCCAAGTAAATATACGACAAGAAAGTAATGATGGCAACAACGAAGATGATGATGACGGTGATAACCATGATGATGACGGCGGAGAAGATGGTTATGTGGTGATGCTGGCGACGTGGTGAAGATGGTGATGATGATGATAACGACGACCATGATGGTGGTGACTGCAAACATTTACATAATGGTTTCTGTGTTCCAGGCACTGATGTAAATGCTTTACGTAACATTCATTTAACCCTCACAACTTTACATGGTTGCTACTGCTTTTGTCTCCATTTTGCATATAAGTTAAATGAAGATCGGCGTGTTTAAATAATTTTCCCAAGGCTGACCGAGCTTGGGGGTGGCCGCACCTCCAGAGTGCTGAAGGATCTGCTTTCTTAGGAGACCTAGTCCCACCCCTATCTTCACCCTGTGGACCCCACCATGAGGACAAATATTGCTCTGACTCCGGTTGACTTGGGAGCTAAGGGGCCCAAACCCCTGAATTTCAGCATAAATCGCTGAGCCTTGGAAATAGCCCAGCAGGACTGCTGAGGGCAGGAGCACGTCCCCACATCCCTTCCAATTCCCAGGCACTTATCGCCCAGACAGCTGCAGTGGAATGATTTACAGCTGCTTGGTGTTTTTCAGCAAGAATGTGGAAAATGTCACCTCCTGTGGAATACCCATTGCACTACCTCTCACTGAAAGCAGCCATGGGTGACTTTGTGCAGACTCGCCTGCCTTCACCCACCCCTTTTTAATGAAGGGCTCAGCTGGCCCTGTTGCAGTCCTGCCTCAACGTGGCTTTAAACAGTAGGGAGGGAAAGACATTGAAATCGGAACTGAGTGGGGTAAAATTTATACAACGATAGGTTTTATGTATAGTCAAATTTACCCGAGTTTTTTTCTTTCACATTCTCTTTATTTTCTATAGCAAATGGATTCGTTTACAAATATTTATTGAGCCCCTTTTATGTGCTAGATGCTGGGGACACTGGGTTGAAGAAATGCTCAGCCTCTCCCCATTACAGGGTTGGGGGTGGGGGTGGAGGGGCTAGGAGTAAATATTCGTTACGCGGTGTGATAAATGCTGTGACAAAATGGAGCCTGGAGTGTTGATGAGAGCCCAGCGGAGGGGCAGGGGCTTCTCACCCTGCATGGGGAAATCTGGGAAGGCTTTGCAAAGGAGGGGGCATTTAGGCTGTGCCTCTAAAGGCTCGCAAAACTGGGGAGGCTGGGAGGGAAGCCCAGGCAGAGGGAACATCTTTCAAAAAGGCATGGAACACGAAGGGACACAGAGATGGTTAGTTTTGTGTGTCATCTGGCTCAACTGTGGTACTCAGTTACTTAAAAACAGAGTAGTTAGTAATCAAGGTTTTGCTATGAAGGTATTTTGTAGATGTGGCTAATACCTATAATCAGTTGATTTTAAGTAAAGTACTCACATTCTTTGGCATGTGTGCACCACATACTAAGAATTCAATGCATGGTATTTATGATGAGCTATTATTACCATATTGTTGTTACATTTATCATGATAAAAACTGAGATAGAAAGGGGCCATTTGACTTGCTTAAGGTCATACAAGTAGCTGTAATTAGCGTGAGCCCTGCGTATGCTAGCTGCCTTATCCACAGTAAACTTCAGCGGTCATTATCACTCTCCTCCCCACGTACAGGTGAGAAAACTGAGGCACAGAGAGGTTAAGACACTTGCCTGAGTTTGCACAGCTAGTAGAGCAGACCCTGGATTCAAACCCAGAGCTTTGGGATTTGCCTCGTCCTGCAGTCCAATCCTAAAACACAGTTGGTGTTCTACCCTGTGCGTTCCATGTTCCTGCTTCATCGGTCAAAACATCTCTTGCTTCTCATCACAGCCACCCCTGCCTTTGTAGATAAAATCAGACTGCGAGTTCATCTGTCCACAGAAGCCACGGGAGATTGGGACATGCATGGGGCAGGGATGGGCCGATCTCAGTTAAATGGATAATTTATTTTTGGGAGACCCCTTGGCATCAAAGCAGAACACTGTCTCTAGACCAGAACACCTTCCCCGTCTGCTCTCAATCATTTGGATTCTGGGGAGGGTTTGTCAGGTGGTCGGATATGTCAACCCCCCAGGATGGTGCTCGCAGGGTCTGCTCCAGCCCCACTGTGTTGCTGACCACTGCAGCTGACAACTCTAGGTACTGGTTTCTCATGCTGGATAGTTCAGGTCAATCCTGCGCTGTCATCAATTACGGCTCAAGGCTGGGCAGTGAGCCATCCATCATACCTCACAGCCTGCTAGAACCAAATTGGCGGAACTCTGCAGCCTATTCTTCCGGCTTAGGGCCTGAGATTGCAACATCACAATTAAAAGGCACCAGCTCTAGCCTCGGATTTGAAATTTCTTTGTATCTGAATCATTGGTATTTGTTGGGCTGTAGCCTTGTGAGTGCTTAATGTCGGAATAATGGTACTTTTAGGTTCAGCAATTCCTTTAATTAGTTTCAATTTCTTTTTCTTCTCTTATATCCAGAGAAGAATAACGTAATATTGCATTTCAAAAAAATCAGGATACTATGATCCTTTGTTATTTTATTTCTATCTGTTGATCTCCTGTCTTAGTATATAAATTTAGCAAGATATCTGGGACAATCTTCATCAAATGTTAATTACAATTATTTCTGGATTGTGGGATTTGGGGTACATTTGGCATTCCTTCTTTGTACTTTTATGAATTGTTTAAGTGTTTTATGACAGTCACACATCTTCTCCACCAAGATAGTCGTAATTCTTTTGAGAGAGAGAGATAAAGTATAGAAGCTCAGAGCTAAGAAGATACCCTAAAGATTTTCAAGTCCAAGCTTCTATAACACAGATGAAGAAACAGAGGTTCACAGTGGCAATGGGTTCACCTCAGGTCACACAAGAATTTGATTGCTGAAGCAAGACTGGAACAAAGACATAGATCTCAGTCTGGCTTTTCTCCCAATATTCATTCATTCATTCATTCATTCATTCATTCATCAGCAATTTAGGGAACATGTACTTGGAAATAAGACGAACCCAATGCAGTCCTTGCCCTCAAGGAGACAGAGCTGAATCAAGGTTTACATTACAATTGATGAAATTATGGAGACCACAGGAGCAGTGAGAGCACAGACGGGGAGGGGCCTAATCCAGGCAGGAGAGGAGAGAAGGAGGGGCTCCAGGTGAGCCCCCTGGAGAAGATATAATAAACAGCCACCGGGGGCAGGGAGGGACTGGTCCAGGACAGAGAACAGCACGAACACATCCATGGATGCGAGAGAGAACGTGGGACACTTATCCAATAAGGAATAGTCTCCACGTGGCTAAGACAAAAGTGAGAAGTGGCGCCGAGGCTGGGGGAGGCATGGAGGTGGAAGGTCAGACGTGGACAGGTTAAGAGTCGGGCTCCCTAGATTCCGCATGGAAATCACAGGAGGCTGAGGACTCGTCTTTCTTACTCACTGCAGCATCCTCAGTACCCATGATAGGCGCTCAATAGGCATTTGTTTACATAAATGGCTCAGTAAAAATGGCATTCCCTTCAGGAAGCTTTCTCCAACGCCCTCCTCACCCCAGCGCCAAAATGAACCTCTCCTCCATTTCTATTTCTTAGGTCTCTGTCCATATGTTTTAGCACCTATAATAATCTGTCTGGCAGAAGAGATAATTTTTCCATGTCAGTCTTTCCACTAGACTAAAGGCTTGAAAAAGAAAGGTGGAAGATTGCATATCTGATTCCTCCCCTTTATCATCCCAGAGTATCTGGCACATAGTAGGTACTCAAGAAAGGTTTGCTGAGAAGATACCTATGAGGCTCCCCTTATTCCAAGTCTTCCTTCTCAACTTACCTGGAGCCTCTCACTACACCTGACCACTACGTCTACAATTCTGAAGGCGTCCGCAGAAGTGATCCTGTCGAGATGGCAAGGACTGCAGGGGACAGCGATCGGGGCCACCTGTTCAGGAACCATCCCCTCTTATTCTGGTTACAAACACTTTTGCTTTCCTTTGGTAAACTCTCCACGGAATGTCACTCAAGGTGACCTATCTGACCCTGACCTGTGGTTGATCGACAGGCTGGGCCAATCAGCTCATCTCTCCTAGGACTTTTGAAAGTAAGCAGAGTGATGAAAAGACCAACAATATTTGGAACTAATTCATCCCAATGTGTTTCCCCATATCTTTACCTATGGCTGACAGAGTCTGTTTTTTGTTGCTTACGATGAAGAATCTCTGCAATCGCAAGCACTGAATCATTCATTGCTTGGCACGTTTCCTTAATTCTCTAGGGAGACAGGCTGTCTGCACTGGCCACGCTTTCTGTTTTCACTCAACTGTTCAATGAGTCCTTCTGAGTGCCTACTTCGTTCAGGGTATTGCTCTGTCCTTTTCCCGTTTATGTTCCCTGGAAATTAACAATAATAGGTTGCGACCTCAATAAAAAAAAAGCAGGTGAAATATAGGATTAGTCAGTGTTCGGAAGAGGAAGCCCAAAGACCACCAAACCTATGAAGAGATGCTCAAACTCATTAGTAATCAGAGGAATGCAAGTGAAAACAACAACAAGATATTAATTTATGAAATTGATGAACATTAGAAAGCTGGGTAATGCCAAGTGTCGGCTGGGGAAAGATACGGGTATGCTTCTGCTGGAGGAAATGTTGTGTGTTTCGGGCACTCTAGAGCAATCTGGTAGTACTTGGTCACATTAAATATACTCATAGCCTGGGGACCAGCAATACAGTCCCTAGGGATATGTCCCATACCGATTTTCTCCCTGGTCTCTAAGGGAACATGCATGGACACCAAAGCATAATTTGTGGTCACAGGAAGTTGGAGGGGATTGGGGTGCCCATCACAGGGAAAGTGGACAGATAAGAAATGAAGGACGCCCATCAAGGAGCACCAAACAGTAGTTAGAAGAAGTGGACTAGCTGCACACCTAGCGATACAGATGAAATCTAAGAACACAGTGCGGGGGAAAATAAGAGAGAAACAGAACGAGACATGGCATTTATAAGTTAAATGACGCATCGCCAAAATAACATCTCAGCAAGAACATAGATAAATGACGCACATTAAATGTACGGGAATGCTTGTCTGCGGGAAAGAGAGCGAAATGAGAAGTGGGATTCAAGTGGATAAATAAAGCAGAAGGGGGTGGGGACAGTTGCCATTGTTGCATCTTTTACCAAAAGGCATTAGGGAAGGAAGCTCACTTTAACAAGGCAGGACAGCAGGACCTTATCCGCCCAATGTGAAGCCACTTAGCAATGAGGAGGAACAAACTACGGATACACACTCACGGGCGAATCTCAGAAGCACTATGTCGAGTGAGGACCTGTTGCACAATTCCATTTACGTGAAATTCTATCAAAGCAGATCAATAGTCGACTGAGGCTGGAGGATGGGGACTGACTGGGAAAGGAGCAGGGGGGGACATTCGGGGGCGATGGAAGTGTTCTGTGTCTTGATCGTGCTGGAGGTTGCAGAGGCGCAAACATTTGATAAAAGTCCACGAACACTACATTGAAGATGTGAGCATTTGGTTTTATGTTAATTACGACTCACTAAAGTTGATTTTGAAAAGATATCAGGATATGAAGTCAACAGAACAGATAAGAATTCCCCTTTATCAGGGTGTTAGAATCGCGAGCCCTATTCCTTCTCTTACGGGCTGATTGGAAAGATCTAATGAAACAGCCTACCAGAAATAAACACCACAACAGATACAACGACAATAATGAGGAGAAACCGTAGAAACCACTGCCGTTCCAAGATGCATCTTCTTTGCATTTTGAAGTTCTGAATGCATCTTACAATTATGTTTCCTGTCAATCTAAAATGATCCAAAATAAAAAGTTTATCTAGAAATCGATGTATTTTAATTTAATATGGTTATGAAGCTCCCATTGTTGTTTTTTATTATTCCCAATTTAACAAATTAATGTTAATAAACCAATGGAATAAATCACCGGCCTCTTAGGATCAAAGTACGTTGGTATTCTAGGATCCAAATTTGTACTGTAGGTGGGGATACAATGGCGGGTTTCATATTGTAGCCAGATGCTCATCGAATGGAGCTACAGTGGCTTTTGTCAACCCTTCACCTGCACAATGTTCTCACCATCGGACCTTTGCACGTGCTGTTCTTGTGAGTTCTCCGTCCTTGTCTCTTCACCTAGTTAATGCCTCATCATCCTATAGTTCCCAGCTGTAACATCGTTTCCTCATGGAAGGCCTCCCCAACTTCCCTGTCTCCTTTTAAACATTCTAGTATCATTTGCCGTTTCATTATAGTCTTTGTCACAGTTGCGATTTTATGTATCTTACACAAACATGTGGTTAGGATCTGTCTCTTCCAATAAATTCTAAGCTGCATGGAAGGAAGAGATTGTACTGATGACTGTACGGCCAGCACCCAGCATGGTATGTGGCACAAAGCAGGAGCAGAATAAATGTCTTTTGCAGGAAGGGACAAATAAATGAGTTTTGAAGACAATATAAATCTGGTTGGAGAGTTTGGCATCTCCATTTTCAACATACATTTAAATGATAATTTAATTCATGTCTCTTAAATTTCACTGCGACCTGAGCTCCATGAGGGCAGGGGTCTTGCCTATTCTGATCTATTATAATCCAGCACTTGTCATGCTTTATGCTGCATTATAACATCTCTGTCTATACCACGCCTAATCTCTACTACCCTTGGGAGTCATGAGGGCAGGTACTATGTCCTGGCTTCTCGGATGATGATGAGTCAAGATTGGTTTCCCAGGCTTCAGCTCAGTGAGTCTCTCTCTGTGGGACAGCACCACTTGGCTCGCTCAATGAACAAATGAATAAATGCAGGTGTCTCTGGTACCCAGGATCTCCTCGCTGAATTACAGGTGATTTACAAGAAGGCATTACCTCGCCCCTGCCACTGTGTTACCATCACGGCAGGGGTGAAGGCTTCGGGCGGCACGTGGAGAGGTGATAAAACACGGTTTGGGGGCAGCTAGTCTGGGTTCAAGCACCGACTCTATACTATGAGAAATGGAGACAGAAGGAAAGGAGCAAATAGAAAGGGGATTATTAGGCAGCATATGTGACGTTAAACCTTTTAAAATAAGTCTCCTTCAATTTATAATGAATCTAAGGAGTGGGCATTAATATACCATTTTAATAACTAGGAAATGGTTAGTAAATGTTGAGTAGTAGAGCAGAGATTAGAACCCAGATATCTCTGACCGCAAAAGGGAGCTCTTTCCTTTACGCTATCTTGCCTTCTCCCCTGGCTGTGTGACCTTGTACAAGCTGCTTAACCTCTCTGATCCTTCGTTCCTCATCCATGACCGAGATGATTCCCATGCCTACCTCCAATGGTTGCCCTGACGGTCCAACGAGAATGCATTTGAGGCAATACATAAACGCAGGTTATTACTGCACTCAATATCCATAAACAGATAAATCAGAAGACATAAGTTCTGTTTAAGACAGAAGAGAGCTTTTATTATTCCTGAAAGAGCTGTCACAGCTGGAGAAGCAGCAATGCAGTTTCTGCAACAAAAGAGACTCTGTGCGTGCGTGCGTGCGTGCGTGCGTCGTCTGTTTTCGTATTGATATTGTGTGTGTATTATTATTATTATTATTGGTCAGGGGATCAAAAGTCAATGCAACTGTCTCATCCAAACCAGCCTGCTTTTTATTTTTTACCAAAATATGATTTCAGATTAGATTGCTTATTCTCCATCTGAGGTGTGAGCATTTACAGCCCAGATGTTTGGAGCGTGAGCAGAGCCATCAAACATGACTCTGTACCCCGGCCCTCGCCAGCTGCCCAGCGGGCGACTCAGCATGAGGAGCACTGTTCCCCCTGAATGATTTCTCCTCAGTGTTGCTTCCTGCATCTCGCCATGTGCCCCGCCTTTCCCTGCACAGGTGCTGGTTTCCGTGGGAACCTGTTGTCAACGCTGTACTGTCACCTGTTAAAATGATCGGTCGTAGCCACTAGGTTAGCAGTCGGCATGACATCCTGGCTGGCCCCAAATTGTGGTGCCTTTGCCACAGCTCCAGCCCCTACTTTGACTCAGTTTACCTGTTTTCTAGGTGAGTTTTTCCCATGATGAAACTAGGGGTTGTTAAGGCTCACAGTACTCAGAAACCCAGTCTCCTTTTGCAGTAGAGGAAAGAAAATAGAGCAGAGAATAAACACTCTGGCAGCAAATGGGAAGAAGCCACAGTCAGTGCCCCCAGAGAGGCTACGGTTTATAAGGAGACAGAAATGTGAATGAATAAAAACAACAGCGATCATGTGCCAGGCACTGCTCTAAGTGTGTTAGATAATTTACCACATCTATACCTCACAATAATTCCAAGAGGAAGGTACTATTCTTGTCCCCCATTTACGAATGAGGAAACTGAGGCTAACTTGTCCAAAATCATGGCTAGGAAGTGGTAGAAGCAGGAAGTTGGATTTCAAGTGTCTGTGCTCTTAACCACTATATTATAGCTTTTCCCAGATGACTATATTATAATGTAGGCTTTATGGGCGGGGTGGGGGGGGGCGTTAAAGATTGTTCATGGACAAAGGTCCATGTTCCATTTGGGCAATGACACATACCAAAGGCCCGAGGTGCCAAAAAGCCTGCATGTACAGGGAACAAAAAAATGGCTCATTGCAGTAGGAGCACAGCAAGGCGCGGGGGACACGAGAGGATGGAGACATGTCACTGGAAAGGTGGGTTCCGGTTACGCTGGAAAGAGCCAAGTTCATATCTCGGATTTGACCTAGTAAGATGGGGACCCACTGGCATTTAGGAAGGGGCCTGACATGAGCAGTCTCGTTGAGAATAGTCTTTCAGGCTCCAGTGTGGAGAATGGATCGAAGAGAGAGACAGGAGGAGACAGAAAGGGTGAGAGAGGCTGCTCTAGGATGGTGACAGAGGGCAGAAGGAGTCGCCATCTCCTTCGTCAGCCTGTGTCTTGGCAGTAGCACGCTAGTAGGTAATTAACACCTGCATATAAATTGAATTGTCAGGCTTCCAAGGAAGGAGTTTGGCCAAATGACACCACTGACGGAGAAGCCCGTATGCCCTTCCAAGTCTAATAATAACATCGATTTTCCGAACAACTGCAAAGACTAGGGGACAACTTTTAGTTGCAAGGAACTCTGAAGATTTTGCCTGTCTCGGAGAAGCTACTCGTCTTCCACTGGGAGTGAACTTACGGTGCCTGCCTGTCCCAACTCCCAGCCCTGTCATAGAGCTTCATTTCTTCAAGAGTGATTGGCCCCAGTGGTGGAGTCTGCAGGCAAGTGGACCAATCAAGAGGTCTTCTGTAAAATCTGACGTATGGGTGCCAGGTCAGAGAAAGGCCCTGTTGGTGGCCGGCATGAGTGACATATATAGAGGATGAACCTGAAAATGAAGCAACGTCAAGGGAAACAGGACCAGAGATGGAAAAAGACGGAGTCTAGATTGAGCCTATGGATGTAGCAGAGCCTGAAGTCAATTAGATCTATTTGCAACTGACATACTTCTCCAACATGTCCAACAAATTAGAATTGAATCTCATTGGCTTATTCCCAAGTCAATCACTGAGGCCAAGGGGATGGAAGATGCTGATTGGCCAGGGTTGAATCACATGACCCCTTTTGGAGACAAGGGCTGGGGTATGAGTTGGGTGAGCTGGAAGCAACCACAGCAGAACCACATAAACTGAAAGCAAGGGTGAGTGGCTTCCCAAACAGAGTCAAGGTCTTATTACCAGAAGAAAGAGAAATGGTTTCCAGGCAGGCAAAAAATAATTGATATGCTCTACAACCTTTGACAATACAAATGTTAAAATTACATCGATCTTAGTCCTTGAGCTGGGTTAGAGAGTAATTTCACTGGGGTGAGGGCTCTTGGGACGGGAGGTACATGGCAAGTGGCCCTCTTCATTTCAATCCCCGTTTTTAACCCCATCTCCTTGTCACTCTGCCCTACTGAGAGCCATTGGGTCATCTAAATCACAAAGTTTTTTTTTGCTTCTGTAAACCCCAGGCCTCTATCTTTTCCCTCACATTAGCATTCATGAACTCAAACTGTCAGAGTCTCGGGTAATTAGAGGTGATAAACAAATGTTAATTAGCACTCTGGCTGTACCCAAAGAATGCCACAGGCTCAGTGTCTGTGTCTCCAAGATTCCCGAACTCCCATATCTAAGAACTCTCCATGAAGTTTCTTTAAGAAAGAAAGTGCTCAGAGACAGTATAGCGTTTGTGAAAGGCACTGCCTTTCCACCATGACAGACCTGCATTACGATCTCCGCCGCTTACGAGTGCTATAGCCATAGGCAAGTTACTCTCTCTTGAGTCTCAGTTTTCTCATCCATAAAATGGGAATAATCATCTCAAATGTGCATTTATTGTGTGAATTAAATAATGAATGCAACATGGGTAGTACTTGGCACATGGCAGGTGTTCAGTAAATGAGTTTCTATGATCATATGTAATACACAAGGAAGAAATAGGAGGTCAAGCATGAAAATCGGGGTGTAGAGCCTTCTCCGCTCCATCCATTTCCATCACCGCTGTCCGGCTTGGCGCATCACGTCTCGTGTGTGGACCAGTGCAGTGTTCTCCTGCCTGGCTGCAGCTCTTTATCTTCTCTTGCCAAATCATGCTGTATTAGTTTCCTAGGAACAACTCGCCACGAAACCAGAGGCTTAGAACAACATAACATTTATTGTCTCACAGTTCTGTGGCCTCTAGAAGTGTGAAACCCAGGTGTTGGCAGGGTTGGTTCCCTCTGGAGGTGCTGAAGGAGAATCCGACCCGTGCTCCTCTCCTAGCGTCTGGGGGTTGCCAGCACCCCCGGCAGGCCTTAGCTCGCAGATACATCACTCCCGTCTCTGCCTCGGCCTTCACGTGGCCTTCTCGCTTTTCTGTGTCTTCTCTTCTGTCTGTTTCATCTCCCTCTAGGCTTTGCCCTTCTAAGGACATCTGTCATTGGATTTATGGCCCACCCAGGTAATCCAGGATGATTTCATCTTGAGATCCTTAAATTATATCTGTAAAGACCATTTTTCCCAAATAGGTCATATTCAGAGATTCTAGGGGTTAGCATGTAGACATATCATTTTTTGGGGGGTGGCCTTTCAACCAACTGCACCATGCAAACCCCACGTCCCCATTTCATGGTCAAGCTTCCCTAAACACACTTCTATTCCTGGCATTGCTCGTAGGCCGAAAAGTCCAAAAAGCTTTCTCATTTTCAACCTAAAAGACTTTCTACCTCATTAGTCTGCCATCTGAGGCCCTTCCAGAAGGGCCAAGACTATCCTCCCTTCATGCACCCTATCCTGGAACTGCTGATCTGCTGCCTGCCTTAGCTTACCTCCTGTAACACCCTTCCATCCATCCTGGACTCTATGTTAGTTTTCTGTTGCTGTGGAGCTAATTACCACCCACTCTGGCTTAAAACAACATGAATTTATTATCTCACAGTCTCTGAGTCAGAAGTCTGGGCACAGTCTAGTCTGCCAAGGGTGTCACAAAGCTGCCATCAAGATGTCAGCCAGGCCGAGTTCTCGTGCGAAGGTCTGACTGGGGAAGAATCCACTCCCTAACTCATTCAGGTGTTGCTAAGGTGTGTTTCTTTGCAGCTGTGGGACTGAGGGCCAGCGATTTTGCTGGCTGTTGGCTGGAGGCCACCTGTGGTTCCTGGAGGCCACCTGCAGCTCCCTGCCATACAGGATTCCTCCCTAGCTGCTCACTTCATCCAGCCACCAGGAGGAGTTCTCACCTCAGGGAGGCCTTTGTCTCTCTTTTTAGAACTTTCACCCGATTAAGTCGAACCTACTCAGAATAACGTCCCTTTTAATGAATGTGAATCAAAAACCTATTGAGACTTTAGTTACATCTGTAAAATCCCTTCACCTTTGCTCTGTTACACTGTCCAGGACATGTCACCGGTCCTGCCCACACTCAAAGGGAGGGGATTTCACAGGCCATGGCAACCAGGAGGATGGAATCTTGGGACCACAGACCCTACCTGTACTTCAAAGGCAGCTTCCCAATCTACCTGCCCCACGAAGCCAATGCCGCTCCTATCCAGCTGGATCATTTCTCCCTCTTCCTAAATCCTCGTGGCTTCAGTTTTACCCCTCTTACATTACTGACTGATTTATTTGAGAGGCAGCAACATAACAACACACAGGAGTAAAGAATAAGGACTCGGTAGATACACTGTCTGAGTCTGTGCTGGTTTCTGTACTCACTAACATTGTGAGCCTGGGCTACTCAACTTTCAGAGCTCAATTAGAAACATGAAGAGGAATCTCTTCGTGGGGGTTATTATAACGACTGAATGTGCTAGTTTTTGAAATGCAGTTAACAGTGTCTGGTTCACAGCAAGGATCCAATATATGGTTATTTTGTATGAGTCAGTATAGGCTAGGTTATATTGCAGTAACAAACAGCTCCCACCCTGGAAAAACTCACTGGCTTAAAACAAGTGTTTCTTTCTCCCATATATTGTGTGCCCACTGAAAGGTAGCAGAAGAGTTCTATGCCTTTTAATCACTGAGGGTCCCAGGCTGATGGAGCAACCACCACATGGAACGTTGCTGGTTGCTGGGCTGATGAAGAAAGGGTTCAAGGGGTCACAGCAGAGAAACGAATGGTCCAGCTCAGAAGTGAAATGGGACACTTATGTTTCCAACTCATGGGCCAGAATGAGTCACATGATTCCACCAGGGGTACAGGAGATAAAAACCTCCTATGTACCTGAAGAGGGAAGACCCACTTGTGGGGCATAATCATAATGTGATTTCCATTAACATAAACTTCATTTCTCCTTAAGGGGAATTATCCTTTATCCGTGATAGCACCGATCACAGTGATTAGTACATAAGTCAAACTTAAAAGCAAAATGTTAAAAAGCCTAACTTTAAAAATAGAACAGTTTCAATACATAGAAAAGAACGCATGATCCCCTTTAAAATGTAATTTGAAGAGACAAAAACTTTCCATCCACCCTCAAATATTTCCTCTGTTCACCCGCTACCATGTCTAATATTTCTGCCAGGAGCTCGATGCATTAGGGCCTTTAGAGGTGCCTTTGTAACAGCCAAGGCGCTGGACTGCCAAGGCAGGGCAAGGTGTTCGCTAACATGCCACTCACTCCTTTCGCTTGTTCCCAGTGCGGCTGTTCCATTCGACCAGCATTTGCTAAGCTCACCGCCAGGCAGCATGCTCGAAACCGGGACGGCTTCTAACATGGACCCAATCAATCCTCGACGAAGTCATCACTTAGCAATCTTAGTAGCAGGAGGGGTCTGGAGAATGGGACAGAAGGAGGAAATAGGAACGCCGGCTAATAATTATAAAGTGCTTTCGGGGCGAACGGCTGAGTAAACATAAACTTGCAGGGCTGACTCCTCATAGCAGCCCTGGGAAGATGGAGACTAGAATTTCTTTTTACAATAGGCGGATCGAAAGAATGTCCTCTGCTTCTTCAGGATGGGTCTGTGCAGGAGGAATGAGTATAATACTATCGTGACTCAATGTGTGGGGCAAGAGGATGGGGAACATGACAGCTCTGGAGCTTTCCAGAAGCTGGTTCTGTCAGAAATCTTGCCCCGGTCACTCACGAGCAGTGTGACTGCTGGAACCTTGCGTAGCCCCTCTGCGCCCCAGAGTCTTCGTTGTAACTGTGGGCTCCTGACTACATCTCGCTGGGGGGCTGGGCACACGGTGGTCCTCTCCCCGCCTTTCCCATCCTCCTCTTAAAGTATGGCGGCGGGAAGACAGAGACACTGACGGAACAAGGCTCCCTGCTAAAATCTAAGAAATTTTTGAAATGGAAAATATTTTTTTTTTCAAATAAGTTAAGAAAAAGATTATCTTCGGAGCCAACCAATAGCCCTGATTAGGACTGGGAACAGAAAAGATAAAGCCTTGGGAAAAGGAAAGCTATTAAACTCTATTAAAAAGCCCTATGTGCATTTTTTTTTTTTTTTTATGCAGAGAAAGTCCGTCCAACAGTTGGATGTTAATATGTGAACAAGACCGGGCTCCAGCGACTCGAGGAGTTGGAATGAAACCCCTGCAAACCGCAGACAGCGGAGGCATCCTTTTCGCCTCCAGCGACTCTTTGGGACTTGGCAGCAAGAAGCAGTGGAAATAATTCTTTGGAAATGAAAAGAATCAGCAGAACACGAGGGGGAAAAAATAGACAAAAGAAGAGAGCAAAAGGAATGAGAGGAAGACGGTCAGGAACAGGCCGATTTTCTCTGCCTCACGTGGCTTTGGTGGCTTGCGGGACATGCGCTTCTAATGACGTTTTTAAAGAGCGAGTCTTATTTAGCGGGGCTGACGCAACTCCTGCGGCTTCCTGGGCTGTGCCCTGGGAACCAGATGAGAGCAGAAGGGAGAAAGCGTGAACTTGGGGTTGCGGCTCTCAGCCAAAATACCCGGCCAAATGACCCCAGCCAAATGCGCCTCCCTTCCCTACCCCCTGCAGTGGGTATCCAGCCGGCCCCTAATGTGAGCCAGCAATTCTGACATCACAGTCCTGTGTGGGAGAGAGACAGACAGTGACGATGCTGTGCTAAGAAGTGTTTCTTTGAGTGCCTACTATGTGCCAGGCATGGTATTTTTATTTTGACTGAATGAAGGGAGAAATGAATGAATGAGGGAACTGAAGCATGAGATGCTTTTTGGGCCCAGAGATAAAGCGCCCCCACCTTTGGTGGGGGGAGAAGGGAAAGGGAAGACTTCCTGGAGGAGGCGGTACAGGAGTATTCAGGAAGGGAAAACAGAAAGGGGAGTTTGAGGCAGAAGGGAAGGTGGGAGCAAATGCATGGGAGAGTCTCAGAAGCACATTCCAGTCGAGGGAATTTTAAGTCATTGGATTTAGGTGGAGGGTTTTAGAGGCTGGTGACGTGAGATGATAATGGTAACCCTTACTGAGCACTTCCTGTGTGCCTGGGGACGTCTGGCAATATCTATGAGACTTTGGGGGGGGTTGGGGGGATACAGGGCTGGGATGCTTTTGAGCATCTTTCAGGGCATGAGACAGCTCTCCTTCCAAAGCCAGCACCTTGGAGGTCGAGAAACCCTGCTAGACGCCAACCTGATGATCACTTCACAGACTTTAAACCACTTCATCCTCGTCATGGCCCTAGGAAGCAGTGGTTTTATCCCCATTTCTCAGACAAGGAAAATGAGGCTCTGAGTGCTTAAGTCACTTGTCTAAGATCACACAGCCAGTAAGAGGTAGAGTGTGGATTTGTAGTATCTGCAAGCAGATGTCCGGAAAACAGGAGTTCAAGACGATGCCCGCCACCTCAGCCCTTGATTGGATGCCAGCTTCCGAGCAGGACCTTCTCTTGCCAATATCCCTCGTTTCTGCTACAGTCCAGTGAGGCAGGAAATAACCTGCCCATTGTACAGGTAAAGAAACCAACATGCAGAGAATCCAAGAAACTGTGGAGCTGGAATTCAAACCTAAGCACTTCACTTAGCATGAATGCTCTGAAGTAATAACTTGTGCATTTATGTTTTTAAATGGCTTTAGAGCAGAAACTCCTTCTGATTTTGTATCCCGTACCTAGCGCAGTGCCTAGTCTTCAATAAAAATTAAATCTGCCAAACGAAACAAATATATCACAGACAAACGACCCCTACAGGGATGCCCTTGACTCTGAAGTCATTCATGTTTTTCTAAATTACTCTAAGGGGGTGATAGCTTATGGTGGGGTCCCTCTATTTGCTACTCGTTAGGAAAGAGTCAGGTTTGGGTTTAAAACCCAGCTCCGCCCCTCACAGGCTGTGTTACCTAGGCCAAGTGAGTTCGCCTCTCTGAGCCTCTATTCTGCCGCCTGTAAAACGGGAATAACACCCACTCCACGGAGCTGCTGTGAGAGCACGTGGGCCAAGAGCAGAGGAAATCCATTTATCGAAGGTTTAGTGCGCATGCGAGGTAATCATTCGATTGTGCAGTCGCGCTTTCTTATGTTCTTCCTCATTTTGACACTAAATTGAGTTTTATTTCCTCTGTAACGGTTGCAGAACATCAGGCTCAAAGAAGTTAAGCAGTTGCCTGGAGACGCACAGCTGGATGGGGACACAGGGGGGATTCGAATGCGGAGCAGTCAAACTCCAAGTCTGGCCCTTTCTTATATACCTTAATGCCTTATGGGATGGCTTGAGAATCTGGAGTTTTTATTCCAAATTTAGAGTTTTGGGGGGGAGAAAGCGGCAAGAAAAATATTTTAAATACATGGAAAGTGGAAGAGGAAAAATCTAGCTTCTGAATGTAAGTAATGATAGGTCTGAGACTACGGAAAGCTGATTCTGCTCCAGGTCTGTTGTGTCTGGGGTTTTTATTCCCTCGAGACAGTGAGTACATCACATCAAATCCCGTCTCTGATGGGAAAAGATTATGGAATGACAAAAAAGAGACAGACGAGATAAGAACAGAAATATGTTATTTCCTGGAATAAACCACCAAGATGCAACCTAGAGGGAAAACGAGGCTGAGGGTTTAAACGGCTGGTCTATAGGAATTTGTATCCAGAATATATAAAGAACTCTTACAAATCAATAAGAAGAAGAAAAATAGCCTGATTTGAAAATTAGCAAAAGGATTTAAAGAGACATTTCTCTGAAGAGGACATACAGGTGGTCAATAAGCACATGCAAAGATGCTCAATATCATTAGTCATCAGGGAAATGCAAATCAAAGCCATAATGAGATACCGCTTCAAACCAATGAAGATGGCTAAAATAAAACAGACAATAGCAAGTGTTGGAGAGGATGTGGAGAAACTGGAATCTTCACACGTTGCTGGTGGCATGTAAAGTGATACAGCCATGCTGGAAAATAGTGTGATAGTTTGTCAAGGTCTTAAATATTGCATTACCATATGACCCAGAAATTTCACTCCTAGGTTAAGTAAAAATATGTCTATACAAAAACTTGTACATGAATATTCATGGCAGTGTTATTCATGATAACCAAAAAGTGGAAACAACCCCGAAACACATCAACTGATGAATAAATAAAGAAAACACGGTCTATCCATACTGTGGAATATTATTTAGTCATTAAAAGGAATAAAGCACTGATATAAGCTACGACACGGATGAACCTCAGAACACTTTGCTAAGTAAAGAAGTTGGGCACTAAAGACCACATATTTTTTCGTTTAGGTAAATTTTTTTCGTTTAGGTATAATTTCGTTTAGGTAAATTTTTCACGGAAGGCAAATTTATTGAGACAAAAAGTTGATTAGTTGTTGCCTAAGAGAGGGGGTGAGGGAAGAGGAGATGGGCATAAGCTTTCGGGGGAGGTAACGGAAATATTAGATGGGGACTTTGTATAATTCTGTAAATATACTGAATATCATTGAACTGTACATTTATAATAGATGAAATGTATGGTATGTAAATCCTACCTTAATAAAGCTTTTAAGGAGATTAATGTTTCATTGCCCTCACTAGTAGGAGTGAACCACTGAACCTGAAACAGTCTGACCCCACTCACTATCCACTACACACAGCAAAACCTTACTCCACTAGGAGGGTAAATCCTAAACTTACTAGGTCACAGAAACTTTTGCTCGTGAGGTCCAGGCACCCAACTTGGAAAAGACCAGGAATGACCAGTGCCAGCTTCATTGCTGATGGAGGCAGTACCGGTGACAGCTCTCTGTACAGCATCAGTGACCAGCCGGCCCAGAGGCGAGATGGGACCAGCCTCTGATAACATCTCAAGTGCGATTAAGTCAGCAATATGTCCAATGTGTCTGCTAGATTTGTATCATGGCTTCCTGCACCTGGCCAGCCATTCATCTAGAACAAACTTTGAAGGACTGGGCAGCCAACTTATTAATTGCCACATCAATAAAACCCAGGTTTGGCCATCTCATAATGAATTACATTTTGTTTAAATGAATTTAACAGCTGCATTAAAGATAGAACACAAGAAATCAATATGGGAGAAATTCTTTAGCCAAAGAGTTAACATTTCTCATAGACTACAGGTCAGTGGTGAGATGGCACCTACCATACAGCAGAGATGATATTTATCACTGGCAAGACCACACCTAGTTTACACGCAGGATTTTTAAATGACAAAAGCTGAATCCTGCAGCCCCGGAAGCAGTAGACTGGTTGGCACAAAGCTCAGACTTTGGATTCATGAGACCTCGGTTCAAATACCAGCTACTCTACTTCCTAGCCATGAATTTGGGCAAGCCATCTGACCTGGGCCTCGGTTTCTCCTATCTGCAAAACGGGGATAATAATAGGGCCAATATCTTCGTGTCATTAGGAAGATTAAGTTAATAAAATGGGGTCACATTGCAGTTCTTGCTAAGTAGCTGTTTAATAAGGATTTGCTATTGATTGTGTCACATTTTTCTCTTGTTACGGTGTTTCCGGAAGCAGAAGCATCATTATTTCTATCTCCTCCCAACAGTTCTATTTCTGAACTTCCTATTCTTTCCATTGATCTATGCATGTCAATCCCTCTGCTGATCCCATACTGTTCTGATAATTGTAGTTTATAGTAAGTCTTAAAAGTGGATGGTTTGATTCCTCTGACTTTATTCTGTTTCAAATTATTTTGTTGGTTGATGGGTTATTTTTTGAAAGGCTTTCCACCCCCCCACCCCCGCCCCGCCCCATGGATTCCTTCATACATCAGTTTATCCATCTCATTCTGGTGAGTTTGGTAGTTTGCGTTTTTTAAGAAATTGGTCCATTTTATTCACGTGCCAGGATTTATGTATATAGAGTTGCTTGTGGGGTTTCATATCAGTCGTTTCATAGCTGAAGTGTCTGTAGTGTTATCCCCTCACTCATACCTAACATCGGTGATTCGTGTCTTCTAAAATTGCTCTTTTTCAGCCTTGTTGGAGGTTTATCAAATGCATTGATTTTTTTCAAAGAACCAGTAAGGTTTTATTGATTTTTTTCCACATTCTTTTTCTATTCTCAAGTCTGTTGATTATTAGTCTTCTCTTAATCACTTCCTTATTGAAAGCAAATACAATAACATTGTTCTGTTTGCTTTGGGATATTTTGCTCATTATTTTCAGATTTCTTAAAGTAGAGGCATAGACTCTTGTTTCTAGACCTTTCCCCTTTTTTACTATAACCATTTAATGCTAATAAATTTTCCTCGAAGCACCATGAACTGTTTTATGCTATATTTTACATTCATTAGTTTCAGATATTTAGTAATTTTCCTCGTAATTTCCTTTGAACCTTGGAACATTTTTTAGTATCCTATTTTAGTTTAAAAATTGTGGTTTTGACTGTATCTCTTGTATAGTTTTTTTGTAATGGTTGCTCTAAAAATGCTTGACTTTTCACAAATCTATGTAGAGTTAATTCTGACCACTTCAAGTAGAATCTAGAAACATTATCGTTATAGTGTAATATGTAATATATATGTAAATATGCATTAAAAATTCCACTATACAATATTATATTTGCTTTCAATAAGTCTATTTTGAAGAATTCAAGAGGAGAGTATTTTATTATATTTACCCAGATATTTACTATTTCAGTTCTTCTTTCATTGCCAATGTTCTCAATTTTTTTTTCTGGTAGTGTTTCTCTTAGCTCAAAGAATTTCCTTTAATATTTCTTTTATAGAAGATCTGCTGGAAACAAATCGTCTTACTTTTCCTTCATATAGGAATGTCTATATATCATCTTCATTATTTTTATGTATATCAAATTCTGAATGGACAATTCTTTTCTTCCACATTAAGAATATTGTTCTATTTCCTTTTGGTATCCATAGTTTCTCATGAGAAATTTAGTCACTTGAGTCGTTGTTGCCTTATAAATATTACACTTTCCCCGACCTTTGGCTGTATTCAAGACACTTCCTTGTCTTTAATTTTCTGGAGTTTGATTATACTTTATCTGGGCATGAAATGTTAGGGTTTATCCTGTTTGGGGTTCACCAAGCTTCTGTGGTTTTATGTGACTTGGGAGCAAGGTCTCAACAATATTGTTTGAAACATTTTTCCCAGTCCATACTCTTTCTTCTGTTCATCATGATACAAATGTTATACTTTTTAGTATCGTCTCTGAGATGGTGTTCAGTTTTTTTAAAATCTTGTCTCTTCTGTTCAGATCGGAGAATTTCTACTAATCTACCTTAAAGTTCACCGGTTCTTTCCTTGGTTATTTTCATTCTGCTATTGTATCCTTCCAGTAAGCTTTTAAAACTTTTGTTATTGTATTTTCAGTTCTAAAATTTCCATTATTCTTCACGACTTCTGTTTCTTTGCCAAAACTTTTTATATTTTAATTCATTTAAAGAGTATGTGCCTATTGGAGCATTTTTGTCACAGACGCTTTAATGTCTTTTTCAGATAATTCCAACATCTATGTCATTTGGGTGTTGGCACCTGTTGGATCATCTTTTCCCATGCAAGTCGAGTTTTTCCTGATTCTTCATAGAGTGAGTAATTTTGGATTGTATCTTCATATTATATTACGAGACAGAATGTCATTTAAATCTTATAAAGAACGTTAATATGTTGGCTTTAGTGGACAACTGACCCTGTTGGGTTGAGGCCATAAGTTCTGACTGCCCATTTCCAGGTTGTTTCAATATCATCTCCACTTTCAAAGCCTTTTCAGCGCTGTCTGGATTTCACCCTTGTATGGGTGACCCATTGGTCAGTCTGGGATCTAGCCAGTGGCCTATTTCACTGTAAAGAAATCGTATCCATGACATGTGCAGCTCAAGGATAAGTCCAGTGGTTCAAACGACATTATAGAGATATTGTCCTGAGCTTTTACCTTCTACCCTTCTGTGATCTTCTCAATACTTTTGGTTCTACCCATTTGGTCCTTTATTTTCTTCACTCTGCTGCACTCCCCCATGAATACACTCAGGTATGGGGTCAAGCAGTATGAAGACAGAGGGAAAAAAAGCAACTTCTTGCCTCAAGTTCTTGGCACCACAGCTTATTCAATCAGAAAGAAATTATTCCTTCTCAAGAATATTAGGCTCCTTCACAGAGAAAGCAGTCCTAAGAAGAAAATTCATAGCAATACAGGCCTACTT
>NW_024349798.1:10062044-10181209 GCF_902729225.1 Pteropus medius
AACCATAAAATTCCTAGAAGAAAATATAAGCAGTAAACTCCGACATTGCCCTTAGTAATATTTTTTCTGATATGTCTCTTCAGGCAAGGAAAAAAAATAAACGATAAACAAATAAGACTACATCAAATTAAAAAGTTTTTGCACAGCAAAGGATAATAATAAACAAAACCAATAAACCATAACAAAACAAAAAGACAGCCTACTGAATGGGAGATGATATTTGCCAATGATACATCTAGTAAGACGTTATAATATCCAAGAGGTATAATGAACTCATACAACTCAACACCAACAAACCCCCCAAACAATCCAATTAAAAATGAGTAGAGGATCTGAACAGACATTTCTCCATCTCCAGATGGCCAATAGACTTATGAAAAGATGCTCCACATCCATCCCTAAGCATCAGAGAAATGCAAATTAAAATCTCAATGAGATACACTTCACGCCTGTCAATAAATCAACAAACAAGTGTTGGCGAAGATATGGAGAAAAGGGGACCCTCAGCACTGTTGGCGAGACTGCAAATTGGTGCAGCCACCATCGAAAACAGTTTGGAGGTGCCTCAAAAAAATTAAAAATAGAACTACCATATGATCCAGCAATTCCACTTCTGGGTATTTATCTTAAGAAAACCAAAACACTAATTTGAAAAGATATATGCACCCCTAAGTTCACTGCAGCGGTATTTACGATAGCCAAGGAATGGAAGGAACCTAAGTGCCCATCAATAAATGACTGAATAAAGAAGAGGTGGTACGTGCATACAATGGAATATTACTTGGCCATAAAAAGAATGAAATCTTACCATTTGCAACAACATGGGTGGACCTAGAGGGTATTATGCTAAATGAAATAAGTCAGACAGAAAAAGACAAATATCATATGATCTCACTTATAAGTAGAATCTAAAGAACAAAATAAATGAACAAACAAAACAGAAACAGACTCATAGATACAGAGAATACACTGATGGTTGCCAGATGGGAGGGGATCTTGGGGGGCTGGGTGAAAAAGGTGAGAAGATTAAGAAGTAAAAATGGCAGTTACTAAACAGTCACCGGGATGTAAAGTAGGCAAATCGGGGAGACCATTTCATAAACCATATAAATGTCTACCCACTATGATGTGGTTCGCCTGAAATTAATACAAAATAATGCTGAATGTCAACTGTAATTGAAAAATAAAAATAATAATGATTTTAAAAAAGAATTTTAGGCTCCCTGCTGCAGCTGTCACTACCAGGATACCTCTTTCCTGTGCTAGAGTCTGAGCTAAAGAACATCTGTCTTCGCTGATGTCTCCATCTTGGTTTAGGGGCTACGTGGCGTCCAGCCCAGGGGACACCAGAAGAAATACTGCCAGGCTTACTGATGATCCTGTGGGGATTCAAATTAGTCTTCCCTCCAATCTGCCTGTGACTTTTTACTTTTCAGCATTCTCAGAAGCTGCTCCGTACACATTGCCCAGGTTTTATAGCTCCATTCAGTCAGAGATGTGGCACATTGTACACTCACCCCATCTTACCCATAACTGGAACAATTTGGCTGTTTTGGAAGCACAGTGATACCCTGATAGACTAGAAATATTTAAGGGATTATTCATTAAAGTTAGAGTAACTCAAGTTTGAAAACTGATTCTTACCTTATAGGTTTGCCCAAATAACTTGTGAAATCAGTATTTTCCTTTTTTATGAGGGCTTATATAAATTAAATAAACCCCCTAAAAGCACACAGCTGGTGATTAGCATAAGCAGGATTTGAACCCAGCTTGTGCTGGCTCTAAAGCCCATTCATGCAGTACCATGTGCTGATAGTGTATCACCATTTTATTACCTGAAAGCATAAAGCTTTCTTTTCTCAGCTAATATTGATTAACGGCAGCCCTTAAGTGCTGGAATTAGATCATCAAGTCCCAATGAAATTTTGCTCAATAAAACAATAAAAACCTAAGTCAATTCATTGCTTTCTAAGCCTTTGTTCTTTCATGGTGATTTGTGAAGGGAACAGGCCACCTTCTCTGGCTTTATACTTTATCCTTTGAAAACAGAGCTGCCTTTGAATCCTGACCCTTCACTCCAATTTTGCCGATAACCATTTTGGAAAAGAGACAGAGCTGAGGCTACTCATGTCAAATGCAGGTAACATATTTAAGGAAAAACAATCCATTTTGTACTTGTGAAAATGAGGGCTATGTAGCTAGCAGCTGAGACCCAGGGAGAAACTCAGTAATTACTATACACTCTGTCTCTGGAAGACATCTGCCCAATAATTTGGCTCCTGTTAGAGCCAAAGTGTCTGATAAATATTGGTCAGTTTTAGGAGGAAAAAAAAAAATGTGAATTCACCCAAGCATCTTCCTGACCCATCGGACTATCTCAGTGAGTTGATAGCTTTTCACCGGTTACAAAGAATGTCCTATTATATTCAGACTACAGGGAAAGGGGTGATTGAGATGACTCAAGAGATGGGATGGAAAGTTCTAACCTTCTCAGAGAAGATAGGGGACTCTGAAGTCTCTGTCAATAATTTTTAAAATCACAAATGTAAGGGGTAGAGCACTTAGATAGAAGTCAAGAGAATGCATCAGTTGGGATTCTTTTAGTTGTTGTCAGAAACCATCTCAAATTAGGTTAAGGAGAGGTACAGAGATGCATTGTCTTAAAAAATGTATTAGCTTATGTCTCTTCAAATTCTAGGAGTTGTGCCAGCTCAGGTGTGGCTCAGTCAGGGCACTCAACAACATCAGGACCTCTCGGTATATAATGTCCTCTGCACTGGCTTTATTCCAAAGATGACTGCCTACATGTGATGACAAGGATGGTTATCAGCAGCTCCTGACTCCCAGCCTAACTCTTTAGTGATCCTATTAGGAAGATAGCACGTCTTTCTCGATAATCTCAGAAAAAGCTTTGGAGCAGATTCTTAATGAATCTTGTTGACCAAACTTGGGTTATATTCTTACTTTCCAGTATCGCCATGGTCATGAATATGAGTGTCCCCGCTTGGCCAAGCCTGAACTGTTTGGTCATTTCTATAGATCCCTAGGAAGGAAGGACTAGCTCAGCCTGAATCACAGATATTGTGAATCACAGGTACATCAAAATGAAAGTTGAGGTCTTGCTGACAAATGAATGGAGAGAGCAATGGATAAAAGGTAGACAAATAAAATAAAAGGAAAAAGAAGAAAGGAAGGAAGGAAGGAAGGAAGGAAGGAAGGAAGGAAGGAAGGAAGGAAGGAAGGAAAAAAAAAGAAATGTCCATCCATCTGGGGTCCAGAGCTACCTCTGACATTTGCTGGTTCTCTGCGACATTAAGCAAATCCTTTTCCTTCTTGACCTTCTGTTTCTTTATGTACGAAAATGAGGGATGTGGACAACGTGTTTAAGATTCTTTCCATTTCTAGGTATTCTCTGATTATGCATCATATACACTCAGATGCTCCTCAATCCCATATCACAGACAGTCTGGGACCTCAAAGGAGCTTAAAGGAGGCGGTTTTAGGAAAACTCCAAGAACCGGCTTCCTCACAGAACTTATTATTTGAAGTTGGACTTATTATTTGAACATGGACTCTGGGGCCTGCTGTTTAAGCTTGTATGCCAGATTACTGAGCAACTTTGGCAAGCATTGAAGCCTCACTGACTGACATATACAATGAGTATCATAAAAATTCCCATCTTGCAGAGTCGTGTTGAAGAAGAGGGCAGGCAGAACCCTAAGAAGGCCCCATGATTCCCACCCCCTGGCATTCATGCCCTTGCATAACCCCCTCCTCTGAGCAAGGCAGAACCTGAGACTTGCTTGTAGCCAACAGAATATGGCAAAGTGGTGGGATGGTCACTCTCATGATTGTGTTACGTTATGTAAGACTTTGTTTTTGACAGCTGGAGCTCGAGATTCTGCTGCTCATCTTGAAGAATTAAGCTGTCCTGTTACGCGAGGAGGAGACCAGGATAAGAACTAGAGGGTAGCTTCTAGAGGGCCCTGGATGACAGCCAGCAAGAAAACAGGGACCTCAGTCCCACAACTACAAGGAAATAAATTGCGCCAAACAATGCAGGGGAAATTGAAAGTAGATTCTTCCTCAGTCAAGCCTCCAAACAGGAAGGCACCCCTAGCTAATACCTTGGGTGCAGCCTTATGAAACTCTGAGTGGGGAAACCACCCTATGCCTGGAATCTAAGCCATGGAAAAGGGGATATGTTTGTTGTTTTAAGCTGCCAAATTATTTGTAAATGTTATGTAACAATAGAAAACTCATAGGAGGGGTAAATGAGACAATGCATGTTAAGTGCCTAAACTTAGCACGGTGTCTGACTAAGTGTTCCATTATTAACTATTCTTAATATTATCATGAAAGAGTTTGGCATCATATATTCAAGACAATACAAAGCCATAAATCGCCCTGTGTCCATCGGAGACAGTGTTCTGGGCCAGACGAACCCTAATCTGGGGACAAGCTTCTGAATTATAAATGCCTCCTTTGCAGACATCAATAAGGCCAAATGATGACCACACCGATGAACTGTTTATTCAAAATGCAATTTATAATCATCCGATTCTGGCAGAAACTAGTTTCGTTCCATGGAACTGATTCAAAGTATTAATGTGGGAAAAGTACTGTGCTTACCCAGTAATGAGGTAAGAGCAGGTAAAGAGGAACAGGTGTTTAAGCAACCTCAGTTTAAAATTCTAAAATTGGGTTCTTCAGACTCTGGAACGAACAGAAAGGAAAATAACATATACTGAGTACCTGCCAGATGGTCCCAAGTACATTGTCGCCTTTAATACGAAGGGTCTGTAGGAAAGAAATTATCCTCTCCATTAATAGACCTCTCCGGGTCTAATGGACACCTCTGACCTAGATAACTGGGCGAGTCCTTGGAATCTGCTATGATGGGATTGTACTATTTCTATCTGAAAGGAATTTGGCCCCCGAAAGAGGGAAAAGACTATGGATGAGCCAAACGATCTTGATTTGAAAACTTCGACATTTGCTGGCTCAATGTGTGCCAAATAATATGTTTCAAAAAACAGTAACAACAACAATAACAACAGCAACAATGACAAATCTTAAGAGAGACAATGTGGAGGACATAGAGCCACTCCTGAACCCCCTAGTGGGAGAGAAGAAATAAAAAGCAAATACTATACCATCCACTTTTTAAAATTTATTGTGGTAAGAACACTTGATGTGAGATCTACACTCTTAACAGATTTTTCAGTGTTCGACACAGTGTTGTCATTTGTAAGCGCTGCGTGCAGAGCGGAGCTCTAGAATTCACTCATTTTGAACGACTGAAAGTTTATACCCAATCGTTAGCATATCCTCCCATTCCCCTCCCCCCAGACCCCGGCCACCAGCATTCTGTTCTTGGCTCCGATGAGTTCGGCTGTTTTAGATTCCTCATTTAAGTGGAATCGTGCAGTATTCGTTCTTTGGTGACTGGCTTAGTTCACTCAGTCCTCAACGTTCCTCCGTGTTGTAACACAAGGCAGGATTTCCTTCTTTTTAAAGAAGGAATAACGTTCCATTGTGTGTATCTACCCCATTTTCTTTATCCGTCTGCCCGCCCATCAGCAGACATTCAAGGTGGTTCCACATTTTGGCTGCTTTGAATAATACCACAGTGAACACGGGAGTGCTAAGCTCTTCGAGATCCTGATTTCAATGCTTCTGGATAAATACACAGACATAGGACTGCTGGATCAAATGGTAATCCTATTTTTAATTTTTGTTTGAGGAAAATTCCATACTGTTTTCTACAGTGGCTACACCATTTTTCATTTCTACCAACAGTACACAAGTGTTCCAGTTTCTCCGTGTACTCACCAAAACACTTCTTGCCTTTTTCAAAAATATAATAACCATATCAACGAGTGTGAGGTAATATCTCATTGAGGTTTTGATTAGTGACATTGAGTGTTTTTTCCTGTACCTGTTGGCCATTTATATGTTTTCTTTGGAGAAATGTATGTTGGAGTCCTTTTTCCATTTTTTAAATTGGGTTGTTACAAAAAGCAAAAGTAACAAAAGCGAAAACAGACAAATGGCACTACATCAAACCAAAAGCTTCTGCACATCAAGAGAAACAATCAATACAGTAAAAAGTCAACCTGCGGAATGGGAGAAAGTATTTGCAAACCATACAACTGATCAAGAGTTAATTTCCAAAAGATACCTTCCACTTTTAAAGAGTGGATTAATCATTTTCTTGGTAGCCTCTATACTGATTTTTTTTCTTCCCATTTTTAAAACATTGACCACTGAAAATTGAAATGCTAGAGGCTGCCAGTTCTTTTTTTTTTTCTTTCATTTTATATTAGAATATTTCTATCCTAGCTTGTTCCAGACAGAGTTCAAGGCAGGTATAAAATAGGTATATAATATTTCAGATATAATAAATTATAGCTAATTACTTTAGAAGATGCAACTACATATATATGTGTGTGTATATGTATGCATGTGTATATGTGTGTGTGTGTGTGTATTGTGTATATATATATATACATATATATATTCATTTATTGTTGGGTTGTTATATATATATATATATATATATATATATATATATATATATATATATATATATATATACAACCCAACAATAAACAATGAAGCGGGAGAACCAGAAGCAAGACTGGTTACACAAAATCCATGCTTGCGGGAAGCTGGCCACAAATTTGCTTCTGTAACCTCCCAGCAGCTAACTAGAAGCAAAGGCGATTAGTTATAAGAATTACAGGTCTGTACATAGAAACGAACAACAGTGGCAATGCATTTATTGAGCACAATTAAGTACCAGTTGTCTACATCTATTATCTCATCTAAACCACACGACGAACCTGCAATCTAAGCATTAAGCATTATCCTCCATGTCTGAAAAGGAAAGCGAGGTCTGAGTTTACTGATAAAAAGTAGTAAGGATGAAATTCTGATTTCTCCGAGACCTGCCCCACCTCCCCACTGCACTGTGCTGCGCCTAGTTTCGAAGTACAACAGAAAACCGCGAAGGATTCCTCTAAGGTCCCTGTGTTACGGAATGAGCACGGCTGTCAACAAGAGCCTTAGAACAAACCCAGAATCAAGTTTAAGGGTTGTTTCTCACCTGAACTCTAAATACGAGTGGTGGCATCCTGCCCAGGTAAAGTTTGGCACAAAGGCATCCTACAGGGAGATATCCAAGACGTGACGGGTCGTTACTGTTTCATTCTTTAAATTGCTGATGTAAAACTACTCCGATAGAGACACTTCTGGTCCACAGAGCTGTCACGAAGGCCCCAAAATCAAAAGTCCGGGGTCCGCATCGGCATCTGACTAATGAACTCCTAAGGGGTCAGCTCGGCAGGGAGGGAATGAGCTGCAGCTTGAACTGAAGTAATTACCCTGGTTAGAGGCAGAGGGAGGCAGAGCCCGGCCCATTTCCACCAGACACAGCTTTTGAGAACAAAAGCAATTTGCAAGGAATGGGCATTTGCAAGGAATCAGCAAAGGGGAAGTAGGGTGGTGAGATGTGTTTGGGAGGCTGTGGATTTCAGTCAAGCATAGGCTTAATTAGGACTGAAAAAGCTTAAAAAAAACAAAAAAACAAAAAAACAACAAAAAAAAAAACTTCATAGACTACCATGAGTAGCAGCACAATCTTGGCCTGGTCCTAGATCCCAGTACCTTTCAATCATTTATTTGTGAAATACCAACTACACAGCACTGCCAGGCTCTGGGGATGCAGGTGAGCCCTGCCCTCATGGGGGGCTCCTTCTAGGGTGTCTGGGCTCTGACCCTGCCCTGGACAGCTGAGGGAAAAGAGCTGGAGGAGGGACAGTGGAAAGAGGCTATGTGTCAATGGATAAAGATGAAGTTGTGTAGCTCGAGTGCCGAGCACTTGACATCCATAAACCTATCTTCCCCAAACTCCAGCAAATGAAGGACTAGCCTGCCTGTTGGTTGGTGGGTAACCAAGTCTGGAACCAGAATCCAATTCTGTCTGGCTACAAACCTCGATATTTCCTACAGCATCTCACTGCTCCTTGACTAGACAATCAGGTGGTCTAAATGGTCGTTGATCTGGCACACGCTTTGAAAATGCCTCTCTTGGGCTGTTTGCAATCTTCTCCTTTCTTGGGCAAACGTCAAATGAAATAAAGCCCCTGACCTTTGTTCTACAAATATGATGTGTCGTTTGGACACTGGTGGTTTTATTTTTACAGCAACTTCGTCTCTTCGAACCTCCAGGGAGGAGCAGAGATTGAACCAACAACCTCCAAATCAAAACACAACAGAGAATCCTAAAGTGATGCCACCAGTATTGCTCAAAGCTAACTCTAGCCTCCGAAGTCTGCATTGGAGGTAAATTGTCTCATACTGTGCACTCAACTTAAGAAAGAGACGAGAAGGTAGATGGGGAAGCAGGTGGGACAAGGGAAGCTGACAGCCTCACCGTGAAAGATGCGGAAAACCATGAAGAACAGACAGAACTCAAAGAGCTCATTATTTCTAAAACCCAGCCCACTCAGCCTTGGATATTTCTGAAGCCTCACGGTACCTTTGAACTTGGTGAAGTTCCCAGAGGCGCTGTGTGCTAAAGGATATTAATAAGTCAGGGTTACCTGGGCATAACGTTACTAACTTTAAGGTTCGATATTAACCAAACAGGATTGGTATGAGGGAAAAAAAAATGTTGATTTTTTTTTTTTTCCTGCAATGACCTCCCTATCTAACCAACATTCTGGTAAGATAATATTTGACATTATCTCAAGGAAAATGGCCTTGAACGGCCAGGCATTAATGTAATTGATTCTACTTTCATTTCTATGGGAATTTCTATTATCCCAATTAATTGCTTTAAGGTACCTGTTATTTCCATTCATCCTTCAGATAGGTGCTTAGACCCATTGATTATGAAAAATGTAGATGAACAAGTCATCCTCAAAGAAGAGTGCTGGAGGTAATGGTGGTTCTGTGAACTTCGGGGGCATTCAAGTTCATTATTCCCTTTGAGCAGACTGGAACAAAAAGCTTCCTCAAAGAGCTTTGTTTTTCCTTTCCTTAGGGGAACTTTTCTGTCCTTTGACTGTACAGACCCCTCGAGTATTCACCAGAGCAGAGAGAACACCCAGGCGTCGTTAGTCATTCGCAGCTCAGAAACACTCCCAACATTTCCCGTCACCCCTGCCTCCCCGGCTCTCTGTTTAATCAACCCTGCGTTCTTCTTCAGGACCGAGTCCTTCACAAAGCAGTTGAGATACTTCCAGCTACTCACCAGGAACAAGGAAGACTGAGGGAGGAGGCAGGTGATCCATACCCCCAGATAACTTCCCACACCCAGCCCCTGGAGCAATAGAAATTTATAAGCGTCATCTCCATACAAAAGCGACTCTCCAGGCGGCTTTCATTCTAAAGCCACAGTTTTAAGGCTGTGTCTTTGTAAACAAACCGATCTCTTGTGGGTGAAGTGGGGTTGCTGAATTTATGCCTGTTCCGAAAGGAGGTACTGGAGGAAAATGCAGATCTGTTGTGTCTGTTACTGTTGTAGCCACCAGCCCCCGAAAGACACACAGACCACCAGAAATCAGTGAGTCATAGGAGACACGCTCTTCATTCAGCCAGCTGGGTCTGCCAGGGTACGCAGACCCCAAATTAAGCAGCCCCGAAATGTAGAGGTACAGGGTTTTTAAGCCCTAAATCCCTTTCCTCATTCTGTCTTAAACACAAAGGTCTATTTTTCTCCTATTCACTACCTGTCAACCCACTGGTCAGGTGTGCAAGCGGGGGTACAGAAGCAGAAAGCTTATTGTTAGAATGTTATGTTCCCATGGGTGACAGACAGCCTATGTTCCCATGGGCGATAGCCTATGTTCCCATGGGCGATAGCCTATGTTCCCATGGGCGATAGCCAAGCAGTAATTTTCCAGCCAGCACATTACCAGAAAAAGAGTTTGCATTTCCTTTTTGGGTTCTTAGAGCTAGAGGAGATTATTGACATAATCTAGTCAACCACCAGTGAGTGAAGAGGCAGGGCATTAGGGAATCCCATGGAACAAGGTGGAATTTGAATTCTGTGGTTGGAGGAGTTGGAGAGAGTCACGTGGTAAGAGGCAGATAGATAATCATTGACCTCGTAGGGTCACTAAGAGAACTCGGTGAACTTATATATAAAGCATATGTGGAGATGCCCCACACGTGGCAAGTTCAATATAAATTTCAGTGATAATTATTCATACACTCAGAACTGAGAGCCTGGTGTGTAGTAAATACGTATTCATGTTTGCCATGACTGACTGACTTTTGCTGAAGTTTGTGGGGGTTGAGATCCGGGAGCAGTGAGAATCGACTGGGCCGGGGGTTCTCCGGGCAGCTGGGGGCTGTGCTGCTGCTGACTGGTTTATGGAACTGCGGGCTCAACCACACAGGTGCTGATGGGGCGCTGTCCCTTTAAGAGAGGAAGTCGAGGATGCTCTGCCATTAAAACCCACAGACAAGTGCGAATGTCAGTGCTGAGAAAGGGAGCTTACACATTTCACTTGACATGGCATGTTCTAACCTCACAAGTGCGGGTCCATGCCCTCTCTGTGGCATACTTCCACAGATGTATTAACAGTGTCGATCCGGAAGGGTTTTATTTTTTTTTTTAAGTGCTTGTAAATACTTAAGGCCTTTAAGCCAGAGCAGAGTTTGGAGCGAAGGATAGAAACGAACCCTTATTTTCCCTCTAATATCTTATAGCAGGGACTCCTCCCGAGAAATAAAATGGGAACGATTTGGTGGCCAGTATCAGGGGCCAGGCACCCCCTTCTGGGTGAAATTGTTTGCTAGCTTATAAGCAGTAAATTAGCACATGCTTCGACTGCCCAGGACGTAATTCTCTTTAATGACTGGTTTCTTTTGGCACCTTAGGGTGGCTTGTCGAAGCGAAAAATCGAAGGTGCCAAAAGAACACTGCAGTGTGCTGGGTTCTGACTTCTCGGGCGTGACAGGCTACACAGTGGTAACGAGAGCCGAGGCCAGAACTGTCTGTCTGTTGTACGAAGTGGAACCTGCAGCCCGGGGGAGGCCACCAGGCCACAAGGTGGCTAAGTAGCCGGGGCTGGGATTTGAACCCAAGGCCACTGTGGTCTCTGGGTCCAGGGATCTCTTTTATCCTGATACGTAGGAGTCTTTATTTATTGACTCTCTCACTCTGGGGAATCACTGTTTAACAGTGTTGCGTTTATCTCAGCTCACACGTAAACCTGTCCAGTGAGCCCCGAAGGCTAAGTCTGCTGGGGTGGACCTTGGGAAAGCTTTTCTTCCACGGAGAAGAAGGACCTGAGACATTTACAATCTGTTTTTGGACGCTGGCTGGCATTGCCTTTGTGAGATGCCTGGAACTGCAGCAGCTATCTTGAGGCCATGAGGTAAGAATAAACTCTAATGATGGCATATCTGAAAGAAGGAAAAAATATGGTCTCTTGTCATTATGTTCCTTAATTTTCTAACCTTGGGACCATCCAAAAGATCTCATGTCTTTGGATGATGGAAAATGGACTAGATCTCCCTTATATGACTGCCAGTAGGATAACTTTGATAGAAAAATTACAGAAGAAGTGACATTTGCAGGGTAATCTCTCTATAGTCATGCAAGGGAGGTCTGGTCCGTGGTCTACCAGGACAGTGCCAGCCAGGGATGAGAAACAATGTCTCTGTCTGTGTCTCTTTTTCTGAATGGAAGAAAAACTTTCCCAGAATATTCCCAGCTGCCTTAGCTTCATGGCTTATTGGTCAGGTTTACGTCACGAGCCCAGATTACAAGACCAGTCACTTGACAAAAGTGATGGAGTTTCCATGACCATCTTAGATCCGTGGTCTTCAAGGCTGGCTTCCCATTAGGATCATGTGGTGGTGATGCCTGGGTTGCCCCACAAATCAGTTCCCCTTATGGATAAGAGTTCTCTCTCCTTGCCCCATGTCTTGTCGTCTTGATTCTGGAACGCTCCCCTCATTTCGGAAGGTCAGACAAGTTTTCACATTGTGAACCTGACTTTGTGATACGCGAGATGGCATATGCCGTCAATCATTTGCTCAAGAACCCTTCACGGGAGATGTTATTTTAGCCAATAAGACAGGGAGGTCCTTGTTCTCATGGAGCTTTGTATTTAAGGGAAACAAAAGAATAAACAGATATCTGCAACGATTTGAGATGGTGTTAAATGCCATGAATAAAATAAAACAGAAGAATGTCAGGGAGAGAGACTGGAGATGGGGTTCTAATTTACATAGAGCAGTCGAGGAAGGTCACTTTGAGACAGGGTCACTGAAATCGAGGCCTGACTGGCTAGAAGGTGGCATAACATTCTTGGAAGAGGAGCAGCATTTCTGATTAAGAATGAGCTGGGTATGTTGAAGGAACACTCCTGAGGCCCATGGGCCAGGAATGAATGGGTTCTGGGGAGCATGGTAGGAGATGCGGTTAGAGGCAGGTGGGAGCCCACTGCCTTAGAAGGTGGAGTGGGTTCAGTGATGACCCAAAAATACATATCCATCTGGAACCTGTGAATATGACCTTATTTGAAAAAAAGGGTCTTTTCAGATATAGGTTACTAATCTTGAGATCATATCATCCTGGATTATGGCTGGTCTTAAATCCAATGACCAATGTTCTTATGAGAGAAAAGAAGATGAAAAGATACACAGAGGAGAGGGTAATATGAGTCCCAGGAAGAGACTGGAGCAATGGATGTAGAAGCCAGAGAATGCCAAGGATTACGCCAGCCCCCGGAGCCTGGAGAGGAACATGGAACCAAATCTGCCAACACCTTGACTTTGGACTTCTGGCCTCCAGAACTGAGAGGGAATGAATTTCTGTTGTTTTAGGTCATCGGAATTGTGGCGCTTTGTTACAGCAGCCGCAAAAACACAAGTCATGACTCAAAGTTGACTCAAAGAGCCCTCTAACCATTCTGCTCTCAACCGGTGCTACGTGCCAGCGCCCCTGTCCAGCTCCAGGGAACCAGGCCAGACTCCTCCAAGCTCGTCCCCTCCCTGGAAGCATTTGCCTCTCAATTCTGAGCCTTCTGAGAAATGTATAAGAGACCATCATCGCGTTGCAACTCAGTTCACTGGAATTCATGCCACTTAAAAGGGATTACGTCTGTATGTTTGAAAATTCAGTTCAATTGTTGAGAATGTCTTGGCAGCCATCCTTGCACTGAGCTTAAATTATCTTTCTGGTATTATCAAAATTCAACAGTAGCATTAATTGTGCCGAGTCCAACTCTAATGGCTTCAATAATTATTAGTAATTGCTCATTATCTCTTTTGGAAACCCTAAATATATACCTATTTTTTAAGACATTGGCTAATCGGGATTGGAAAGGATACAGACTTCCATTCTTGGGGCTGATGTAAATTAGGACATTATTCAGGAAAATTGAAGTTTGTGGATTGGTGGATGCCAGTTTGAAATAGTGATCATTTTGATTGATAGGCCAAGCCCGGTTGGGATATGAAGCCTCAGCCTTCAGATGTGAGGCCCAAAATAAGATGTGGGGAATGAGGAGGAAACAGTTTGCTTTGTTCTCTTAACCACCAAAATGCCTCTTAGGGTTGCTTTTTCCTCATTCCTCCAACCCCATCATCTCATAACTTAAAACCTTCAGTGTTCTTAACCGATCTTGCATATGCATCTATGGTCAGCCAGCTGGTTGCCTGAGCCTGGGTCACCTAGAAGGACCTCACTCGCATGCCTGGTGGGTTGGCTGGCTGTTAGCTGGGGTAGAGTGTGACTGGGTCACATGTCCCTCATCATGCAGCAAGCTAGCTTGGGCTTGTTCACATGGCAGTAAGTTTCCGAAAACAATGGCAGAAGCACACAAGGTCTCTTGGGAGCTCGGCTCAGAACTTGGCATATGCTGTTACCTCCACCACAAGCTACTGACTAAAACATATCCTGAGGCCAGCCCGCATTCAAGGGGGCTGGTGGTCACCTCTGTTTCCAGGATCCTGGTTCTCTCGGGATGCCTCTGTTCCAGGCTTCATCGAACCAGTGTGAACTTCAGATCTTCCTGAAGTACAAAGTCACACACACACACACACACACACACACACACACACACACACACACACACACACACACATTCACACACACATCCACACTTAGCATCTGTGAACGTAATAAAGTTGACAGAATACAAAGACAACTACTGAAACAAGTTTAAATTGAGTAATATGCATATATCCCTTTTCTTTTAGAGGTCCATTCTCTCTCCAGAAAATTCCACTAGCCCATAGCTTCACCCAATCTTGGTGACATCTCATTCCTCTCCTTTTTTTCTCCTTACCCCTTTTTCTTAAGAGCTATGTAGACCTTTCCCTCATTCCACGCAAGGAGCAACTAACTCTCCCCGACTCTCTCTCTGAACCATATTGCTATCCCAAAGCTCTGATCTTTTATACCACATGGCTCTCCAATGCATTCGTTCAGACACTAAAAGAAATTCATGGCCTGATCTTAAAATAATATTTTCACTTTACATCTTTGTAAAAAAATATCAAGTAGGAAATTTTCCATCGTATAAGTGACGACCGGTTAGATTATCAGTGATTCCTATTTTCTTCTTGAAAACAACTGCATTTCTAACTAACTAACTTTTGGTAGAAGATACATTACATTATTGTGTAAATATTCCCAAAAAGAAAATAATGAAGAGCAGAACTTTATTTGCAGCCTGCCTACACCATAGCTCTAACTGCTTCTTCTTAGACTCACAGAACCTGGGCTGCTCTGATGATACATAGGCTCAGGAAGTCATATCTAAGACATGTGATTCTAGCCTCCCTTTCTTGAAGGACTTCAAGGACACTTTTTTCTTGCTGAACACTAAGACTCAGAACTCAGAGAGGCTGAGCAATTTCTTCAAGGTCACACAGCTAAAAGGAGCTGAGGAGCCAAGATTCAGACACAGATGTCTGACTCTGAAGATGATGGATTTTCACAATTGCACAACTCCACCCAGAGAGCCTGAGATTCAAGGAGCCCAGCCTTAGAGAGCAGGATATCTGAAGATGCTGGAAAGAGTTTCATTTGGGTATCATTTCTGGCTTGTCTCAGGGCTCTCTGACATAGCGCCGAGTGTGCAGGCACAGGGATGCTGCTAGAGAGATGGATCACCATCACACTTACCCCCTGAGCAGCAAGCATGTCTGAGAAGACAGCATTCCTGATCACCACCGGCGACACTTGTGAAATCCTGCTGGGAATGGCTTCCAGAACAATTATTGTATCAAATGATGTGACTGAAACATGGTCTCATAAAAATGAATGTGATCAGGCTCAATTTGACTATAGTCACTCGGGACCCTGAATCGTCAAATCGTTATTGGAACCAGAGCTTGGGCACTGCAGCTTTTTGCCTGAGAGAATCTGATCGAGTCCCTCCACCCCTGTTCTGGAGAAAAAGAATGTGAGCTCTGGACAATGTGTCTCCATCCATATGAATATTGGTGATTATGCACTGAACCTTGGGGCGGAGAAACCAGTGATGCTCATAAAAGATCCCACTATGGGGAAGGCAGGTGCCCCTTCCCCAGCTTCTTCTTCCAAGTTTTGGATTCTATTTGATTTTGAAGGCAATAACTAAGTATCAAAGCTGTGGAGCAGAGACTGCTCCAAGGTACTACTGCTGCCTGATGTGCAAGCTGGATACGCCCTCAGAGCCGGTTTCAATCTTCATCATCCTGTGTTCTGACACGACCCAGCACCCCTGCCTTGTCACCTGTTGTTCTGACCAGGTCAAGCATGGAACACAGTTTCCTATATCTGGCATCAGTCACTCACGATATCTACGCCTTGTTCTCTCTGATTCTTCGGCACCTGTTAAATGGCACAGGGATCCATCCCCTCCTGCGGTCATCAAAGACACCTTGTGTGTAAATGTCTCTTTAAAAACTCTACTCATTGGAGACCACCTAGGAAGACCAGGTGCTGTAGGCGTAAAAAATAAAAAAAATAAGGGCTTGTAAGCTGACGAGGTCCTCGCAATCTGTGAGGTCAACCAAGGGTTGCCTCACCTAAAAAAAACAAAACAAAACAAAACAAAAAACAAAAACAACAACAAAAATAGTTTACTAATTACTGTACTGGAATGGCCTGCCTCTTTCTTCGGTGGCTCCCTGCCCTCCCTTTCCGGAGCTGAGATATCAGCCTTCAGTCTCTCCCTGGGTGTGAGTGTACAGACAGAAGCCTGAAGTGGTAAGACCTGAGCACTAACCATGAAAAAGGAGGTGGCGTAGTGCAGGGGCTCAGCACTGGAACCAGATCTCCTTGTTCCTTTGATCTTTCATTTCACAAACATTTATCGTACACCTACTATGTGCCATGCACTGTTGCAGGCGCTGGGTCCGTATCAGTCACTATGATAGGATCCGTGCTTTCATCATGTGTCAGGTCCAGTGAAGAGAGAGAAACAACATAGAAGCATGAGCATAGCAGATGGCAATGAGTGGTGTGAGGACAACCAGTCGGGGTGGGGTGACAGGGGGCCGGGGGCTGCTTTAATGGTCAGTGAAGACCCCTCTGTGGAAGTGACTTTCAAGCTAAAACCTGAAGCATGAGAATGAACCAGCATGGGAATTTCTGAGAGATGAATTCCAGGCAGACATTGCCATTTGCCAGTTGTGGCCTTGGCTAGTTTCTTAAGGCCACGAGGACTCAGCGTTCCTCTTTACAAAGTGGGCGTAACAGAATGCCATACCCCACACGAAGCCCGGCACCCCGGGTGAGGCTGAACCACAGGAAGTGAGTGCCACCATGATTGTTGCAGTTGGTGCTGGTGGAAATGGGGGGAAGTGGGTGGAGGGAGAGGGGCAGATGGGGCTATGTGCTGGGCATGTGTGGGGCCGAGACAGAAAAAAGTGATAAGAATGCTCTCTTGTCTCTGGATTGAGTTTGAAAGATGGTGGTACCAACCTCTGCGGCAGGATGGAAAAATGGGCGTCGGGGCGAGATCGAGGTTTTAGTTTTGGGACTAAAACGAAGATGTGAGACTAAAACTTAGGCTAAAACTAAGTCTAAGATTACGGAAATGTCAAGTGGGCAAATGAAAATTACAGTCTGAAGCTCTCAGGGGAGGTCTACGTAAGACATGCGAGTCTGAGAGGTGTGAGCCTACTGTTTGTACTGATGCCATGAGACTGAGTCGGGACACAGACAGAAAACAGGGAGCAAGAAAGCGTGGAGAAAAAGAGATTGAGCCCTAGGTGCTCTGTAAAACACACACGCGCGCGCACACACACACACGCACACACACGCGCACACCCCTGGACAACGATCTGGAGGCCACAGCTATTAGAATTCTGTTTCTGCCTTTACAATTTTATAACTTTGGGCATTACCCCACATCTTTGAACCCCACTTCCCTTATCCATAAACTAGGGGGATGCTATATCCCAAGGTCATTACGAGGATTGGAAAGGTGATCTAATCCCCCCAGGCACATCCCAAGGGCACCACATGGGAGAGTGGGCGAGGAGGGGGCTGCTCTTCCTCCTCCACCCCTTCCTGGCCTCCCAGCCTGCGATTCCTTGATTCATACCGTCCTAATCTCATTCCAAACCTTCACGAGCAAAAGGCGGATCACTGATAACTCTCTGTGGGGTTTCTTTGATTTCAGATGTTCCTCTATTTTCCTGCCTCCGAGCAACATCAGGCTCATCTGAGCAATCTCCAAACTTCTCATGTGGAAAAAAAATAAGACTATTCGGGATGATCCACTTTCTAAACTGCATGCTAATAAGTAGTGTTCTTATCATTATTATATTTGCTTTCAAATCAGCAAGAATTCTGATTAGATTGTGTAGATGGGGGACAATATTAGCCAGTGGTGTGGAGAAAATAAAAGCTATTCTTAGGAAAATCTCCTTTTTGATTAGACCCTGATGCTCATTGGGTAGTTGATGATGTCAGTAGATATTTTTGAGATGATGTCAGTGGGTGTTTGGGGGAAGCTGTAGGAGACAGATAAGAATAAATGCGCATAGCAGAGTGCTCTCTCTCTCTCTTTCTCTCTCTCATCTTCTGCAACTTCGACATCCCTCAACCAGTGCTTTCAATGCATGACTTGTACCAGACATTCCTTAAATATTGTGCCCAAGGCCAAGGGGAAGACGATTAAGGGCTCAGACTATGGGTCCACACAGGTTGGGTTCAAATGTGGTCTTTTCCATTTCCTGCGTGACCTCGGGAAGTATACTGATCGCTCTACGTTTCATCAACAGCACGGGAGAAATGATACCACCTGCCTCATAGCTTTGTTGTGAGGATTAAATGGGACAATCGTGTAAAAGAATAAAGACTTGAGTTGCAATGTGGTGACTGCTCCATAAATGTCAGTTTTTACCATCTTATTTAATTATCGTCTTACTATTTAAGGCAGGTGCTAATATTATCTCTCTCCTTTTTCCCAACTTACCCTACCTTAGGCTCAAAGAGAATAAAGGATTGATCTGAAGATCCAAAGAGACAAGCACCTGATCTGGTATTTAATTGAAGCATTCCCTAATCGAGGCCAGTGTTCTTTCTGTTACACCCATAACCTTGACTATGTGATAGGAAACCAGTGACCGAATCACCACGAGGACTTGTAATTGAATGACATTATTCTAGGGTGTGAGTGGGTAGGTGGATGACTAGAGAGATCAAAGAACCATGACCAGCTGAAGACATGACTCCTGTGTTCGACAACGCACTTTCACCTGTTCAGCTAATACTGATGAAGCTCCTAGAAGTGCCACAAAATGGGCCACATGCTGAGGTGAGAGAAAGCAGTGAGTAAAAGGCGGCTCGAGTCTCTGTCTTCATGGAGCTTGCGACTTAGTGGCAAAGGCTGGTATGATGCAAATAATCACCAAATAAATGCAAAATTACAACGGAGAGGATTTCTACACTGGATAAGTATAGGGTCCCTATATCATATATACACACGCACAGACCCCAGGTATCTGACCTAGTCTGAGGGCACTGAGAAGTCTCTCCTGAGTAATTACAATGATCGTTATGTAATAATGACTATTAATGCTTTTATAACATTACTATGTCCCAGGCACAGAGTTTTCGTGTTATGCTTACCATGTTATCCTCACGGCAGCCCTATTTTATCATGCTATGATTATGCCCATTTTAGAGATGAGGAAACCGAGACACAGAAAGGTTAAGTGATTTATTTGCCCAAGTTCACACAGCTAGCAAATGGCAGAGCTGGACCAGGCATGTGGCTCCAGAGTCCGTGCTCTCAGCCATGTGGAGGTCCAAAGGATGCATAGGTGTTAACTGGGCAAAGAGAGGAGGCGGGAGTGCTCCAGGCAGAGGACCAAGCACAGAGAGTGCAGCTGGGTGGAGCCAGAGCTCAGGGAGACGGCGGAGGGAGGGCAGTAAGAGAGGATGCTGGAGAGGTAGGCGGAGATGGACCAGAAAGGCCTCCAGGCCACATTAGAGGTTTAAGGTTTTAACTTAAGAACCACATGCTGCTGTGAAGGATTTTGAAGTAGGAACGTCACATAATTTGCATTTTTTTAGAATTCTGGCTGCTTAGTGAGGAATAGGTAGAAGAGGTGGGAAAAGAAGAAACAGGAAGACTGATGTTACGAGAATTCCATCGCTGTCCAGGATGAGATGACGGAGGCCTGGACCAGAGCACTGATGATAGAGTCGGGGAAATGCTGACAGATTCAAAAAGCACTTAGGTAAAAACAGACAGGACTTCGTGATTAATTGGTGTTGGTGAGGGAGAAGGAAGATTGAACGTTACTCATTGGATCGAGGGCACAGCGAGCTGTTCACCCCGTCTGAGCCTGGTTCGAAGGGAAAGAAAGAGGGAGACGTTTGACAATAGCTCGTGATCTAAAATGACTGCATAAGTTATAGTTTAACTGGGATAAGCAAAAATTCTTGCAATCGTGCCCTAAATATCGACTGTCCAAGAACATGAAAGGGATGTTATTTCTAATCAAAGCACATAGCAGGATTATTTAAGATGTGAAGGACGTAATGTGCAAGGTAAAGCACTCAGTCCTGTGTCTGACACACAGTCCTTCAGAAATGTTAGTTTTTATTATCATTATCATCATCATCCACACCACCACCACCACCATCATCATCATCATCATCATCATTGAAAGGAGACTGAATTTACTCGAGGGCTACGGGAGTTTTTCACACAGGTAGAGCTGACTCACAGCACAAGGAATAGCCTCCGGAAGCGGTGAGCTCCCCCTCACAGGAGCTGCCCAAATCTAGGCTAGACAAGCACTTAGGGAAACAACATATGAAGGACCCACTCATCAAATTGAGTTATACAACCTCTGATGGCCCTTTAAACCAAAAATCTGATTTGACTTCCCCCACCTGCTCTAAAGTGACAGTTTTTGTTGTGACATGGAGTAAATCTAGGGCACCTGTTCTGAAAATAGCCGCAGAGTAAGGCGGGAGGAGGAGTTGGGGTTTTGTGTACGTCACCTTCCCTTTGACTCACTCCTCATGTATGTCACAAGGCCAGACGGAAGCAGGGAACTGATGAGAGTCCTTCTGACCCATGCTTTGACTTCCTGTAGCATCTCACCTTGAGCGGGTCCCGCCCGCTCCTCCTGGCCCTGGCAGACCCAGCTTTGTGGCTGCCCCGAAGGGAGGGACATTCTAACTCTGCCCAAGGCAACCACCTCAGGAACACCTGGCCTCCCCTCTTTCATACAGAATTTCAAGAAGTCATCACGATGAAAAGGAGGCTCAGCTTCTGCCCTTAAGAACTAAAGGCAAATTCACACTGGAGATCTCGCATGGAGGACTGATTGACACTAAGCAAAATGAGAGGTCTTTTAAGATAAGATTGATGTAATCTTTATGTTCATCTTTGTATGTCTCACAGCTTAGTACAAAGCTGTGCACAGAAGGCATGCTCAATGAATACACAGTGAACGAACATATGAAGTAATGAACAAATATTTGCACGATGGCTATTTATTTGACAAATATGGATCTACTGTCTTTCAGCTCAGTTTGGTATCTACAGTAGAGGGGAGCAATTTAATACAATTGTTAGTATGTGGCTATAGGTTTAGGAAATAGCTCCAGTCTAGGAAGAGTTTCAAAATTGTGGAGGTTACAATTCATATGGAAATTTCTGTAGCCAGGGCTTGGATGGATGCAAGTTCTTTTCACATGCAGCAAAAGACAAGAAAGAGAAAAATAGTTGAACTACCTCGGACAAGTGAGGTTGGACATACTTTGCCCTCTCCTGCACTCAGAGTGCACTTCCGCTCATCACTTGCTCTCCCTAGACAAGCCAGATATCATGTCCTTAGCACTCTCGAGCAGCCCTACAAAGAGGTCCACGTGGAAAACTCAGGTCTCCTACCAACAGTCATGTGAGTGAGCTTGGAGAAGATCCTCCAGCCCCCATCAAACTTTCAGATGACTGAAGCTCTCATCATCATCTTGACTGCAACCCCATGAGAGGCCCTGAATCAAAGCCACCCAGCTAAGCTCCTTTCAAATTCCTGAGCCACTTTAAAGTAGTAGGTATTAGTTGTTTTTGTAGCTACCAAGTTTGAGGGGCATTGGTTTTGTAGTAATAGACAATGAATGCAATTTTCATTCCCATTTTTGGTACCAAATTCTATATTAGGGTCCAATCAGATAAGAATCACTAAGAGATAGATAGATAGATAATAGATGATAAATGAGAGAGAGAGAGTGAGAGAGAGAGAGAGAGATGATGTATGATAGATATAGATAGATAGATAGATAGATAGATAGATAGATAGATAGATAGATTTGTTATATAGATTTGATCTCATACAATTGTGGGAGCTGATTAAACAGTGTCTCTAAGGCTGTCATATTCAGGTTTAATGCTGAAGGTTGAAGTCTACAGGGAAGGTCAAGAGCAGACTGACGTAAAGGGGAGGGGAGAGTAAGGGCACTGTGGAACCCATGAGAAGGAACCTGGAACTCATGATGACAGATCGAAACCCATGTCAGTTCTCGCTGCTTCCAACCTTGGTGAAGCCCTGCTGGACGAGCTGGCACCCATTATCATGGAGCTCACACACCTGCTCCCAGAGGTGGAGAAGCTGAAAGGGGGCCTAGAGGCTCATAGAGCATGTGCAGGTTGGTGTGTGACTCCTCCACAATGAGGTGAGCCTGCAGATAAACCACAATGTGTGTGCACCGCCCCAACCTTCCAAGCTTAAAAACAAATGACTGCTTTCTCTCTCCAGATCTCCCTCCATACTTCTTGTGGCTCACCCTAACCAGCAAGTTGACACAGTACAAATCCAACATACTCTCTCAAGTGGTCTCACCCACAACCACAGTTTTAATTATAATATGTGTCTTGCTGGCTTCCAAATCATCTCTACCTCAGTCCTCTTCCTATGCTTCACACGGCTCACTACCATTTTCTTTCAAATCACTTTATTGAGCTGTGATCGACATGTAAAGAGCTGTATATACCGTGACTTCCCAAAGTCTCCTTCCACTTCTATTATTATTGTTGTTGTTGTTGTCGTTGTTGTTATTATAAGGACACTTAACATAAGGTCTGACCTCTTGGAAAATTTTAAGTATACAATACAGTGTCATTAATTATAGGCTCTCTGTTGTATAGTAGATCTTCAGAACTTCTTTATCTTGCATAACTAAAACTTCCTATCCTTTAACCAACATCTCCCCATTTCCTCCTCTCCGGCCCACCATACCCTGGCAGCTGCCATTCTGTTCTCTGCTTCTGTGAGTCTGACTATTTTTGACCCCTCATATCAATGAGAACATACAGGATTTGTCTCTTCGTTTGTTGCTTATCTCACTGAGCATAATGTCCTCCAGGCCCATTCATGTTGTCACAAATGGCAAGATTTCCTTCTTTTTTTTTTTAAGTCTAAGTAATATTCCATTGTGTGTATATAGACCACGTTTTCTTTGTCCATTCATTCATTGGCAGACATTTAGGTCGTTTCTATATGCTGGCTATTGTGAATAACGCTGAAGTGACAATGGGAGCATAGGTATCTCTTCAAGGTCCCGATTCCTTTGGATTAATACCCAGCAGTGGGATTGCTGGGTCATATGGTAATTCTATTTTTAATTTTTTGAAAACTTTCACAGTTTTCTATAATGGCTCTACCAATTTACATTCCCACCAACAGTGTAACAGAGTCCCCTTTCTTCCATGTCCTCACCATATCTTTTTTTTTTTTAAATAATTTCCACCTTAACCATTGCAAGGTGATATCTCATTGGGGTTTTGATTTGCATTTCTCTGAAGATTAGTGGTGTTGAACATCTTTTCATGTACCAGCTGGGTCACACAGGCCATTATCTTTAAGGGGAACTTCACAATAGGAGAAAGTAGAAAAACAAAGGGACAAAAAACATGCTACACTGAAAAAATGTCCCCAAAAGTTAACAAAAGCTCATAAGATGGAGCCGCTAGCTGTGTTTGGAAGAACCAAGAAAGAATTCACGGAGGCGAGTCTGGATTTAAAAGATAAGTATGTATTTTCCAGGTGGGTTAAAGGATATTTATGAAGAGAAAAACAGTATTCTTAAGGACCCATTGGGAGATTACCAAAGTTTGTTTTAGTTGGATCAGCATCTATTGCAAGGAAGGAGTGGGAGACGAGATTAAAGAATCAGTGACAGCAAGAACAGACCAGAAAAATCCTTGCCAGACATGTCCAAGATTTTGGTCTTTACACGCTAGGCGATGGGGAGCCATGAAAAGGCTTTCGGTTGGAAATGACACGGTCCGAATTTTTAGGACGATTCCTGTGGCAGGTGTACGGAGAAAGAATGAAAGGTGGGTCAGTATCGGAGGCAGGGAGACCTGTTACGAGACTGTCACGGTAACCAGTGTAGGAGATGAGGATGGATGGCAATCTGGCAGTGGGGATGGAGAGCAGGAGGCGTGTGGGAGGATACAGACAGGGAGATTCACCAAAACTAGGGAAGGAGAGGAGAGAGAGGAGTCAAAAGACTATCAGGATTTTGGCCTGGTGAGTGGGAGCTGATGATGCTCTGCTCTGACACAGGAGAGAAGAGAAGCAAGTGCTGGTAGCCAGTGGGGAGCGGGGTTCGTCTTATTTTGAATATGTCGAGTTTGGAGTGCCTTTAGAATATGCAAGAGGCAGCTGGAAATATGTTTCTGGTATTATTTTCACTTAATTCATCTTTGATGAATAAATGTGAGCTTTATGACCCCGAGCTTTATCCCTGATGGCCAAACATCGACAATGTGTCCCAAGCCAGTGAAGTGCCTTCCAGATGTGAAGGCAAAACCAGTGCTCACACTTCTTCCTCTAAGCCACTTCCCCTGTAGCCTGTCATGAAATGTGAGTCATTAGGATGATGGGAGAGGGTTGGGAAAGATGTCGAATGTGGTTTGAGGTTTAATCCGTAGTAGTGGATTCAGGATGCGCCGCATTATAAAGCCTCTTGTGCGTGTCGATTGCACTGAAATAGTCCCGCATCATTCTATTGCTTGTTCTGGTGATGTCCGTACATCTTGAAGTCCATTAAATATGCTATGGTTCCATGAGCCAGACTGGACCCTGACTTTATATTACTCTGAGCATGCTACAGCAGCCACAGAAAATCACCTTCTCGAGCCGCAGCATTACAAACTTCCAGGTGAAAAGTCCATGTGCGTGTTCATCATTGTGTTCACTGGTGGTGGAGACAGAGTGGGATTTGGGTGCCGTTGGATAGGGGATGGCCTTCTCTTCCTTCTATCTCTTGCTGCATGTTCCTATTCCTCGGCTCTTGTTTTCATTAAAGTCCCCAAGCAAACGAATGTCACAAAAACAGTGAGCAAATCTGATGCCTCCAGTTCCTGAGACCCCAGACTCTGAAATGGTGACCAGGATTTCTTGCCTGCTTAGGAAGAAGTGGAAAAGGAGGAGGCTGTCCGTGAGAACACAGGGCTGCCTGCAGTGCCACTGAGTCAAGGACGAGGCTGCTGTTTCTTCCTCAGGCAGGAACAGAGATGAAGTGAGAGAAAGACAAGAGAAAGGAAAAGTTCTGGAGCACCCTGGCATGTCAGTGGGTGGTGGGAAATGGAAGATAGTTGGATACTTCCTCAAGAGAAAATAAAGAAATTCCAATGGAAAGTCACAGCACAGTCTGCTCCTGGCTTCTGCCAGCACACAGGCTGAATGGAAGTTTTTTGCTGAACCAGAGTGCATAAAAATTTGCATATACAGCCCCAGAAATTTTAGTGCCTTGGAGATTCCAGAAGCAAAATGTGGACCTCATTTCTATCTGCTGTTTTAAGAGAACAGAAAAGGCTTTGCACATATAGGCCTGGAACTTTCAGCACCCTGGAGAGCTCAGAAATAAAACCTGTGGCCACTTTTCTATCTGCTTCCTTAGGGGAAAGGTCTGATCTATGATCTCTAATTCATGAACCATTCTGAATTCCAGAGGAAGATACTCTCTGTCCTCAGTAAAGTGGGGTCAGATGGCATGGCCTTCCAACCACTTCACAAGAAAGTCGTTTTTCTTTGGACACACCCTGAGCACAACTTCTAAATTTTAGAACTAAAAAAGAATACAAAAGGAGTTATCTTTTGTATTGTGTGCTTAACCATGCCTCTCTACAAGGCTATGGAGAGGTATGAGTTAGAGTTGAAAATCTTCATTTTACAGATATGCGTGAGAAGACTACAAGAAGAATCAGAGAGGTGGAGTGACTGGCCAGAGGTCACAGAGCTAGGCTGTAGCCGAGAACCTAAGACTTCCTGCCTCCTCTTTCTGCTGCATGTAAGACTTCCTGCCAACTCTTTCAGCTACGTGTTGATTTAAAAATGTTTATGGAGCATTTACAGTGGATAAGGCATTAGGGACACAGAGGCAGTTTCTGCTGGTATGCTATTGAGATCTAGGTAAGAGTGAGCATAGAAATAGAGATGAAGGATCATGGGATGTGGAGTCCAGCTGACACGTTCTCACCCCTCACCCCCGCTTCATAACCACCCGGGTCACTTCAACTCTCTGACCCTTGGTTGCCAGATATGTAAAAGGGAGGTTATCATCCCTGCCACAGAGAAGTGCTGTAAAGATTTTTCAAGGGTTCTTTACAAAGATAGGTTTAATGAACTTTGACAAATTTCATCAGAACTCTTGGAAAAGAAGGTAAATGACCCTAATTCCTCCATTTCTAGCAGAAGACTACAGGGTCTTCCAAGAAAAACACTTTTTTTTGTTTTATCCTCAGAATTATAGCAAATTTGACTGGTAAGTGAGAGCTTTTCCCTCCCACAGGACCAGAACTGTCTGTTAATTAAGTCTGCTCATCTATCTGGTCATCTGGCTTCAGCCAGCAAAATCTTGGGGGAGCAAGAAAAGATCTGAACCATTCTAGATAGCCACGTCACAGGCAGAAGCAAATGTCCCAAGCCCCAAGTATAAATCGCTCCTAATTAGGAAATAATTATGCCCCCAAATGGGCCTACGTGGATGTAAAGGCATCTCACAAATTGCCGATTAGTTTCATAGCAGTGATGGGTATTTAGTGCTACTTCGGCTCGTGGAAAATGTGTTGGAAACGGCACATCTTTGCTGTTCCAAAAAAGGAGAGAAAAAGCTGGGGATGAGAAGAGGCTCGAAAGACAGGGAGTAAGGCAAGAGGAAAGGGGAAATCTCATCTTTTTTCTTGGAGACTGTACTGTAGTGTGAGAGTTTGGGACATGGAGTTAGAATGGGAAGAATTCTAATTTTATTCTGATGATAATGAAAAGGCATTGAAGGCTTGAGAGCAGGTGAGGGATATCATTTAATCAACGTCTTGGAAAGATGGCCCTGGCTTCTGTCTGGAGAATAGACAGGCATGGAGGCAAGAAGGAAAGTTGGTGGATGGGTTAGAAAGCTATTGCAGGAGTCTGAATGGAAGGTCACGCAGAATTATTTTAAAGATCACGCAGACACAGCTGGCCCATGGACTGGAGTGAATGGTGACCGGCAGGTATCCGGCTTGAGACACCAGGTCAGTGGCAATGCCATTTTCTGAGATGGGGAAGCCCAGGGAGGAACAGATTTCTGTGTGTGCTGTGGGGTGTGGTCCAGAGTACTTTTAAAGACATTTTAGGTTTTGGATGTCTTTAACATCTCTAGGTAGGGATATCCACTATAGATATGTAGATGTGATTCTAGAGCTTACAGGGAAGGTTAGACCCAAACACAAAAATTTGGGAGTAGTCAGAGGCATTTAAGCCAAAGGACTGGGTGAGATAAGTTAGAGAGGGAGGTAAACCAAAAACAGATTCCAAAGCACTCAACCTATCTGCCCAGCCAGCCAGCCACCCACCCATCAGCCATCCACACTTCCAACAAGCCATTCTTCTACTTGTCTAAAATGTTTATGAAGTGCCCTCATTGTGTCCGATGCCGGGTGGGGTGCTCGGATTCCAAGGGGAAAAATGACATGGCCTCAGCCCTGGGAAAATCTCACATTCTAAGGAGAGAGAGGTATCACGTATTAAAAATACAGTAAAGTCTGCTAAATTATTTGACAGAGGTAGGTACAAGGGGCTGGCTCAAAAGTCAGCTGTTAACTCTGCTGCTGGGGGAGAGCCTGGGGAGACTAAGAAGAGGTTTCTACCGATGATTCATCTTGAAGGAGGATTAAGAGTTGATGAGGAGACCAAGAGACTAGCATCCCTGGAGGAAAGAGAGCATGAGTGAAGGTGTGGACACATGAGAGCTTATGGCGTCTTGCAGAGGGGCAGGAAGACCTCTGGTACAGCATAGCATACGTGGCAGGGACTGGGAAGCTTTGCGTGTTGGGCCGTGGAACCCAGGCTCTTCCTGCGGGTCACTGTTTTAAGCTGAAGGCTTTGAGAACAGGGGCAGAGTGGGTACAGTCTGATTCTGGTTTCGGAAATATTGCTTCATCTGGGGATGGGAGGTTGTCAGATAAAAATGGAATCTGGATTTAGGAAAGTGAGACATTGTTTAGAAAAGTTATTTCAAGCGGGAGAGAGGGTCTACTGTGATAGGGGAGGGAGCCTATGGAAACAGGGAGGACGTAAGATCTGCAAGCGTCTCAGGGGTTAGGCAAACAAGAATGTTTCTTTTGTAGGGGGGAGCAAACGAAGCTAGAAAAACAGGGTGTGGGGCAGTGAGAGGAATGGGGGTGATATGACTGGATAGTAGATCAGAGGATCTGAGGCCAGCCTATCCCCAGGAGGGGCTGTTAAGGGGAAGTTGTGTGCTGGCTTAGGCCAAAGTCGAGGACCCAGAAGAAGGAGAGAAGCTTAACCACCATTCAGTCAACAAGCATTTTGTTCCCATTGATCAGTGGAGACAGGAAGTTCAGCTAATCATTTATGAAGTGAAAAAAAAAAGAGTTTTGGGGTGGGGTGTGTGTACGTCTTTCCTTTATATAGGTAAACAAGGGGGACATCCATGAGTCATAACTAAGTCACATGAAGAAGGGTGGTTCTTCGCAGTAAGTGCTTCTCAAGACACAACGAGGAGGGGAGGTCTTTAAGCGTCCCTTTTTTACCCCCCAGAATTATAATTCGCAGGGCTTGGTGAAGTTCAACATGATCAGAGTCAATACTGCCAGCGTGGGAACTGCACAGGAAGATGAGGCTGGGTAAGGGGCGGTGGCAAAGAAACGGAACCAGGGATTTGCCCCAATTCCACTCCTCCCTCTAGACCCCTCCAGTGCACAAAGGGTGGGGTGAATCAAGTTATTTCCTTTCTGGACAAATAACAAGCCTGCCTGAAACATCAGTGACACCCGCGGTAGCAGCAACAGTGACAAAAAGACCACAACGCAGTTTCTCATTTTCATATCAATTGGCAGAAATTATCTTTATTAGAAAAATGAAATTTTCCTGTATTTACATTTTTTACACCATAATGCCTGGGCACTTCCGTTGCCTCGGGAGTTATGTACAGGTCACTTTGCACACACATTTCAAACCCCATTCCTTAAAACAGTTGATAAGACGCCGAACAAAAATAAAAGACATACTACGAGAAGACGACCATAGCATATACTTCCTCTACTGCAGAAAGGTGTTAAGCAGACATGTAATTTTGTAGCTATGCTTGGAAATATTTAATACAGTTAGTGGCACTTCCTCATGCAGTGGATTAAAACATGACAGGTATAAGCTGCTGTGACTGGTTAAGTGAATATCTATTCCCAAGTGGAAACCACTGAATCGAGCACACGGCTTGCTTCGGGCTCCGCCATCTGGGAGATGGAGCCAGTTCTGATGCGGCTTTTGCACTGTGTTTGAATGTGGTTGTGAATGTAAACCCTCTATACGGAGTTCAGTCCCATCCATGTGGGGCTAAAATGGACTCGGACACGAACCTTTAAGGCTGCTTCACTCGATTTCCTCCTTGTAGGTAATGACCAGCTTGTGTCTTAGGCAATATGTTCTTCTAACCCGAGTGGAAGATAAATAGATTACTCTCTTTTCCTACTGTCTGAGAAGGCCATTATTTACGATTTTAACGATCTACTTCTTATTCAAGCCACCAATTAACTCACCAAATTCTTTCTGAATATTCGGCTTGAAATATATGTATCCTACACATAAACACATACGCACAAACATTCTAGTATGATAAACGACACTGAGTTATCCCGATGAAATAATTTGGCAAGTATATGCTTTTATCTTTGTTTTAGCAAGGGGAATGAACAAGATTAAAATTCATGGCTAAAAACAATGGATACAGAAATCTTTGGGGACGCTCTGGCTTGGAAGGCATCTGAGTCACATCTAGCCATGTACTAGTTTATTGAAGAGTTGACTGAATTTTCTGTGAAAATGTTATTCTTGACTCTGTCTCACATTTGAATAACAAAAATAGGCAACTGATATCCTTTGCCAGTGAAAAATTTGGGAGACATGAACGTTACGAATGCCACGTTCATCTTCCCAAATCCATCAGAATTTTCAAAGAAAATCATCCGAATGTGACCCTGGATAGTCATCTGAGTCTTCAGTTTCTAATCTGGAATATTTCTTTAGTGGTCGGGGCCCTAGAGCTGTGTCTACAAACCTAACAAATTTAAGATTAAAAAAAAAAAAAACAAGGTTAAAAAGTCAATACTGTTCATTTATTTGAATTCGTTTAACTGAGAATAGAAATAATTCAATAGGTCTTAGATGGCCAATGTAAAAACCTTAATTGAATTCAAAAGGCTATGATTGTTTTTCATGGAAAAACTGACAAATTTTTTTTTATATATATATCTGGACCTTCACTATTTGCTCAGCTATCAATAGTCTTTGATTTGAGCCCTTTAAAAGCTTAAAACGGCAAAATGTCAGATCAATGCCAAAGACAAACTTATGTTTGCTGGAGAACAATCAACCTTATTAATTTAAAAGGCAGCTGTGGTATTGGCTATGTGTTATGTTAATAGCCTTTTGAAGGCTCATCTTAAATCCTTCCCAAAGGTGTGAGAGAGAACTAACTGTAAGAGGTTACCACCTAGGGCTATGGCTAATGAAGAATGTTCTAGAACTAACTGCAAACGGGCAAACCCACCGATTCGTGGATGTGGTACAGAAGAAGGGTTTATGAATGATAACCTCGATTTTGCCTTGTTTGTTTCTGCATACTGCTGACAACTTATCTGAGGAAGTTAATCTGAGAAATGACTCCATTTTAAACAATTTGGTTTCTGTTCCCTGGAGAGATGAATGATTTGAAACACCGCTCCAGTGAAGAAATAGCACTGGCCAAATTGTTCCTTTGAGTATGCTGGTTCTACACAGCTCCACTTCGCTGGGAGCATAGTGTGGTGACACACTGTAGAGACAGCAACAGGATCCTGAAGTGGCTATTAAATGATAATAACCTTTTTGTCTTAAGAGACTTTTTACTGCCAGCTTGCAGGATGTAAATGGCTAGAGAACTTCCCAGGGACAAGGACACGGGTGCTTACCTTAGGTTAACTGACCATCCAGAAAGACCGATTGACAGAACCTTCTAGAAAAACATTCTTCCAGATCCCCAGATCAGTTTCCTCGTCTATAAAATGGACTTAAGGTACTGCCCCTCACAGTAAATACAAATGTCAGGAGAGAGTAGTGTGACTTAGATTGTGGGGGAAGGAGGGGGGCATGAAAAAAATGTGTGGGCTCAGTGTCATTGTCTACACAAGGCATTAAACGCTACGTCATTCTGTACTCCTAGAAGGCCTTGTGGAAATATTCCAATTCTCTTTGAGACGAACTGAACAAGCATTCACTGATTCAATAGTTTTCTTGATGCCAATGACCACGAAAGTAACTCTAAGGTGATTAAAAAAGCAAAAACAAAAACAAAAACAAACAGAACAGAACAAATCGAGAAGGAAAAATAGTCTTACTAGCTGGCCCTCGGTCATTCTGACTTACCAAAGCTCTTAATCATTTATGCAAAACTCTATTTCCTATTCCCTGTCACACCGTGAACCTTATTCTGCTTGGCAAAAATAACCGAACATACAGATGAAATAGAAGGGAAAGTCGCTTGCAAATAACGTGACCTTTTTGAAAATGGGCCGAAATGTTTAGGATTGCTTAAATGGGGGCAGCGGGGTGGGGCACAAGGCAGTGTGTGCGTGTGCAAGTGAGAGCATACTATTTGCATATGTTTAATGGAGTTAGCCCTGATGTCTACTGAGAAAAAGAGGACGGGGATCTTTAAGATTAGGCACATGCTAAGTAGAAAAAATAACTCTCCAGGAGCCAGAAAAGTAAACGCTGAGTGCAAGCATACAGGGGAGAGATACAAACAGCATTCAAGTCTCAGAAGGGACTGAGAGCAAAGGTGAGGCTCCTAGGAGTTCCTGACACACCCCCAAACCAGATGAGGAGGGGAGGCTACTAACTTTGTCATTGCAGAGGCTGAATCCCAAGAGAGAGCCCCAGGGATCTCGAAATAGCCTATCTCTCTTTCTGATTTCTATTCTGACTTCCCAGGAGGAGATCAGGCACTTTGATATGATGCCTAACATGAGTGATTCATTAGCAAATTCTGGTTGCTGATGAGGCAGAGACCATCCTGAGCCTCCGTTTCCTAATCTGTAAAATGGGAGTGATCAGACTTACGTCCTGAGGTTATTTCGAGAATCACTTTCTAGAATATGCCTAGAATATCGTCTAAACTCAATGTAGCTACATTTTGATATTTCCAAATTCAGCTGCAGACCTAAGGCATGTACTTGGGATAAGCGGAGAAGCTAATGTTCCAGTAATGCAAGAATAGGATGGGCGGGGGAAAACTAAGTTCCCTCCCCTACCCGCCATCTTCCCGAAATACACCTGGATTCCCTTTGCCATCTCCTTGCTCCATTTTCTCTCGAGGATGCCTGATGCATTCTCCTTTTTCAGCTACAACGGTAGGCACTTGGGACTCAACAAGGAATTGTCCCTACTCCCTTCCCTGATACATTTAATCCCTGAACCATCAAAAGTATTCTTCACAAGCCAAGAACAAAACCAAACAACAAGGCTTTCGGGAAATAATCTTCTTACACCATGGTCTATTTTTCTAATCTTTTGAGGATTTTTTTTTTTTCCCCAACTTTTCCTTGAAGCACACGTCATAAAGCAGAGCTGGAAGGAGGCATGGTTTGGCAAGGGCCGGAGAACTAAGTAGAACCAGTCTGCACAAAATGTGGAAGGGCAAGTTTGTTCACCTGTTTAGATGCTCCAAAGTCTCCTAAATACAATCTTCAAAGGTTAAAATAATCAAGGGCAACCCCAGGAGCTCCAATTATATTTTCCAAAGCTACTTATAGGTCTCGGGGAGGGTCTTCTGTTTGCTTGTTTCTTTGATCATGGGATCAGAGAAATTTTTATTTCCTGGTAAGAACTTTGTCATTTCTAGTTTTTATATTTACTCTATGTTTGTATTTCATGGGTCCTCGGTTATCTTTTGTATTAGGGAACTGAATTTCTAGACTGTAAGCTACTTATTGGAAAGGACTATATTTTCTACTCCCTTTGCAGCTCCCTAATCCCAAACTGGCCTTAATAGGAGAGTGGATACTCGGTCAAGTCCTATCAGCTGATCGGTGTCCTTTGTTCATCCTTGGCTCAAGAGAAATAGAACTCTGTCATCTCACTGATCACTGCCAGCTTTCATCTTTGGTTTGAGGTTTTAAACTATATCCCTCGTTGACTCTTCCCAGGGAATGGGTCCCTAAAAAGAGTTTTCTCTTTTCCAGGACTCCAAGGCAGGGAATGCTGGGGAGCTTAAAGGAAAACCAAATTCAGAGAGGGATGCATGGGTCCGTATAAGGCAAGAGGCAAAGAAAGAGGGGTCAGTTCTCTGAGGTTCTCCAGCTCTTGTGGACGAAGCCTAGAAGTGAATTGCCTGGTAAAGGGAAACCACGCTGGGAACCAGACCAAGAAGTCTCGGGGTCCAGACTTGGCTCTGGTGTTGCCCATCTGGTGATCGTCTAGACGACTCCCCCTTTGGGAACTTTGGTTCCTTCTAGTTTTCTCATCTCCCTTCCCCTTCCCCTGAATCTTGGTGCAGTTCCGTAAATTCTGTCTTCCTAAGACCCTTCTGGGCAGGCATCTTTAGCTAATACTCCAGTGAGAGTACTTCTGGGCACAGACAGAGTGCGGTGCACGGAGGGGATAAGGAATTTAACAGGGAATATACCCTTTGATAGGTTTACGGAAATCACTCACATCTCCATATGAGCATTGTCTTCAAAAGCAAATGGGAGCAGGATATATTCCATACCCCTCACCCCAGGTATTTTTAAAAGAAGGGACCAGGAACACCCACACCCAAATCCCACTTGGCTCTGTCACCCTCCCTAGAACTGAGATGAAAAAAAATATAGTGCCCTCTCTACATAAATATCATCCCATCAATAACCAGAATGGGTTTTCCATGTGTTAATACCATCATCACCATTTAATTTTTGACATAAACTTTACATTATATACAAGTTCATTTGGATAATACCCTTATGTGTAAATTGTAGAAATCAAGCATGTATATTATATACATGTGTACACAAGCATTTGTATTCACAGGATAAGTGCAATTGATCATCTCTGATCTCTATCAAGTGGCAGGCTGACCTCATCTGATACAATTAGATATGAACACAGTACAATGGAAGGGGACCGAATGGAAAGGGGCAGCTGCATTTTGGGAGAACTTTTCAAGTACAGACCCCACCTAACCCCTCATTAAGCACCTTTCAACCCTGTTTACCAAAAGAAGATGGAGGTATCTAGAAAGGTCTAATTTTATCTCCACTGAAATCAAACGCTGCTTTTGGAATGAAAACTGCCTTTATAGGGAACCCTTAACTCATATTAAATATCAACCAATGAGTTTAGCCTCTACTTATTCAATTTTTTTTTCTTTTTTTTACCTTGCAGTCCAATTGTGTCTGCTATAGCCATGGCTAACACAAAACAGGCTCCACTGCTGAGACAACTCACGTCCCCTTTTCCAAGATTCATGCACAAAGAAACGGTACAGGATGTGCATTGAGTTAACGAATATATTCTGCTCTTCTGAAAGATATTTAGGTTTCTCAAATTAGTATTTATTTAGGTCTCAAACCACAAGGGAATAGAGTGCAAGGTATTTATTTATATGACAACTGATTATTAAAGCTGCACTTTTTAGGTTTAAAAGAGATAAATTTTTAATCACCATTTAATTAACACCAACTTTTTTTTTTTTCTTTTTCATTAGCAATTCCACTTGCAAAGAATTCAGGGCATTTGTCATTTTCTGAGAAGGATCCAGAATATTAAATACACATCGGTGGTAGAGATATCAAATAGAATAAACAATGGCTGCTGTGGATCTTTTGACTAATTAACTACCTTGGCTGGAGTCCCATTTAAGTGAAACTATTTCATTTGTAAACAAGGTGTAGTTTTCTTTTTTTTCTCCCCTGAAAATAAGCGTGAATTGATTTGACTGATTTTACTGCCATGGGTGAAGTTTCCTGCTTTCATCATAAAAGCGAAGTACGAAAACTTCTCATCCTGGGAAGCAGGGAAGAGAAGACCAAGCATGGTCTGTGAGACACCCAGTCATGGCGCTGGCTAAAAGCCTGCAGCGGGGTTTGCAAAGGACGGAGGAGCGATGAGAGGGGAGATGATGATCCCCGCACTGTTCGCGGAAGCCTCACGGGCAGGAAAACAGACCCATGGGGGAGATGCCTTCTCAGAGCACTGAAATCAAAGTAGCCTAAGTGTGCGAGAATGCTGACAACTATTTTCCAGAAGCCCACAGGTTTCCCAGAGTGCCATTCATGCTCTAGAAGGCTCGCTCTCACCCAGGACACTATGTGAAGTTGGTTGCACGTGTGTACCCAGTGGGCAGGAACACGTGCATCGGCGTTCAGGCGGATTGGTGGGGTCCTTTTCAAGTGGACAAAACCATGGAGAGTCAATGAAACATCATCAGGATGTCGGCTCTGACTGAGTCAGGTAAAATCGCTCAGCGGGAAACGGGGGACGAATTTGGGGCCAGAGATTCTGGCTCTTTGGCATCAACGAAACTAAGGTCTCAGAGCTGGGGTACGTCAGAGGAACCTTTTGGGATAGATCCACAGTTCAGGGCTCCCTATTTAAGTCTTGTTACCATCAATGCTGTGGGCATCATTTCCTGGTGGCGTTCTATTCCGGAAATTCCTTTCCCAAAGAACTGACCTGACATGGATAACCTCTGCATAGTCCCTCATCATCACCTTCCTCTTGGAAACTGAATATCGGATCCCTGGTCGATTTTCTTATGTTTGGGATCATCCCAGTTAGCAGTCAATCAGTGGAGGAGGAAAATTATTTATTATATAGCATCCAATTCTGATTATTTAGTTAAAAAAACTTTGGGTATTAAAGAAAGTATATATTTTTTTCAGTATGTTACTGTTGGCTCTTCCAAAAGCCACGTTTTTAGTTTCTTTTTACAGAGAAGCACGGGGTTAATGGAGGAAATAATGCTATTGTGAGAAGGCTTTTTGATCTGGGGACTCATTCCACCTGCAATTTGTACTCTCCCTGGAGACCTCTGTCACATTTGGCCGCCCTGTGGGTTTCAAGGACAATGGAGGAAGACAAAGCCTCTTTGGATTGATGACGAACCACTGCTCTGCATTTTAGGGAGACTTTTCAAATTCATGTCATGTTCAGACACGCCAATCTTGAGAGAAAATGGAAGTGATTCTGGCTGAGGGGATACAGGTCTGGAACACAATGGAAGGGCACAGGCAGAAAGTTCTAAAAGGTGAGAACTGTCACAGGTATACTTAAGATTAGAAACTGGGGTGACTATTCGAGGTCCTTCAATCTAGGCTTCTCCACTGTTGGGTGTTGGGGCAGCAAAGGTGCAACATCTAAGGCACATTCGTCACCAGCGCCTAGTCCGCCCTTTCTGCCTTTCAGCCTCAAAGGTGATGAGAAGACTTTCTCACCCACCACCCCCCTCCGCCTCTCTACCACTGACTGAAATTCACCGCAACCACCTTTCTTCATTATGGGAACACTAAGTCTGGTGCACTTCCCCAAAGATGGCACCAGTCAATGGACCCCCGAACTCCAAGAAAATTATTCCTGGCACCTGCCCACGCACAGGAAAACACTACCTACAAAATAGAACACAGCACGAAGCAAAGAAACAGGGTAATTTTTCAACCTGCCACTCTGTCCCCTTCTCCAAGAACTCAAAGCAAAACGCAGGAGGAAACGAGGGAACGGGAGGGCTAGTTTACATCCGCTTAGGGTTTCTGCAGTATGTCACAACAGATTGAGGTACTCTGCGAAGATTGATGGCTACTTCTCCCAAATATCTCAGGGATATTAAGGTATTTAAAAGACACTAATTATTAGATTAGAACTATATGAAATGTTTAAATAATATTGTTTGTGTTTTTTATAATATTTAATCTTTAAACTAGAAAATTCAGGTCTGATAAACTGTCATAACATTACAACTCTCTCTCTCTCTCTCTCTCTCTCTCTCTCTTTCTTTCTCTCTCTCTCTCTCTCTCTCTTTGGCACTTTGCGTAGACCAGGCACTGTGCTAAGAGCTTCCCAGACATAAAGATTCTCCCCTATTTCCCAAATTTTGTTAAATTAGTATCATTTCATGTCATATTTGCACAGATTTGAATAAGAATGGGTAATAGAGGTGACGAATGTCTCAGAAATGACAAATGCTTTGAGGAATTTTCCATACATCTCTGCTGATGCTAGTGAAACAGCCTCCAACAGAGTGGATATTTCAGAAGAGAGAATCACTTGTCCCACTAAAGTTTATCCACAACCTGAAGGATGCTCAGGATAGATGCATGAGTGTCTCTCATGTTTTAAAGGCTTTTGAGTTTAGGAGGTCATGGGGGAAAATGAGTATCCAACTAAATTTCATGACCTTAGGAAAGATAAACTGAAAACCATGCTAGCCTTCTGCAGACAGATGGCATCGCACTTCCTACAGATCACAGTACACATATGGCTGTCGTGCATGCCACCACATTAACAACCCCGGGAACAGCAGTGCGGTTAATTAGATGCCACCGTGGCTGCTTGGGGACCGAACGAGTCATGGTTACTCTGGAAAGAAGGGATTACAGATACTATACAACCCTGAGTCATCACCAGAAGTGGGGGGACGCAAACTTACGTACGCAGGAGTCTTCAGGATAAACTACAATGCCGCTGTGTCATAGACAGAAGACCCACACTTAGATATCGAAGACATAAACGTGTTAGTGTACGCAGCTCTGAACGAGACCATCGAAGCCGAGGTGGGGGGAGTGTCTTTGAAACACACACACACGGACATCCAACGTGGTTCTTGGAGCTCTCTGCCCGAGGGCCCTTCTGGCTTCTACTCCAGATGTGTCTTGAAAATGAACGCTAATGAAGGCAGCACAGTTACCACGAAACACACTGCTGTGCTACTCTTTGGGGGAGCCTGGAGTTCTGGGGTTGGGCCTGGGCCATGATAGAAGGCATAACAATAAAGCTGAACCGGTCACGAAACTAAACTTCCTAATCTCTTGCACATGTCAATCTTGCTACGGTGCAGATGCATTCTTAACTGTTTTATTTGGTCTGTGTCGGATTTACGTGCATACCATATTGCTTATTCTGTATTAGAGAAACCGTTAGGCGTTTCCGATGAGGAAATTATGTGGCGGATTAGTCTCAATGGGATTTGGAATACAAGAGATCATAACATCGCCAGTGGCATCCGAGGCACCATTACCACCAACATACCTAGTGGGCGTGTCGGGGAGACCTGCCCCTTTGTGTGTTTATTTTTGGTTAAGGACTCACCTATCTGGTCTCTGCCGTGCTCAGCACACACCTCACAAGATTCCTCGAGTGGAAGACTATGGCATGGAGCCATGTGCAAAAGAACCAACAAAAAAAAAATACCTTCCTAAATCCTCTTCCTCTTTGCAGGGCACTATCGGACATCCAACATTTTCCCTCCAGAACGCTGGCCATTACGTATGTTTCCCTATAGATAAAACATTAATGGAAAGTTTTAAACATCGGATTCGATACTAGGCATTTTCTTGTACACGCGTCTATTGCTGCAGGAATTCAAAACCCTGGGGGCAGAGTACATATGATTCTTATTTGCAGCATAAGGCATAACATGCTCAGAAATATACACATCGCTGTGGCCTCTACTGTCCCTGGAACAGTACGAAGCCGTTGACCTCAAGGACGATCGAAGGTAGCTGTCACTCGCTGTCTGGGATGGCAGTGAGTGTTTATAAGGGTCCGAGGGGCACCTCCCAATGACTAAGCGCTGGTCGTCCGCACAGGGGTGGAGGAAAGGGTTGTCGGAGGCGTGGTCTGGCAAGAGAGACTTGCTCCGCCTAGTGTCCTCCAGACCCCGGGGGAAGAGGGAGCTTTTGTTCCCCAGCAGTTTGCTGGAGGGGACGCTAACCAGGCTCCCGTACAAATTTCCCTCCAGAAGCCGCTCCCTATCCTTGAGGCTTATGCTCCGAGAGGGCCTGCTAAGGTCCAGCTCCCTAGGTTTGTCGAGAATGTTATCATAGGAATGCTGACGGCTGATTCGGAGCTTGTTCTTTTGGAACTGGAGGGTGTTGTTCTGTGCCCAGTCCTGCTGGTAGACCTCCTCCTGGGTGGCTGGATTACCTGTCTCCTGAAGCATCTGGTCTTCGTCGATGTCGTAGAGGTTCCCCATCCGTAGGCAGGCGTCGCACTTGAAGGGGGACCGCACGGTGAAATGGCCTGCGTAGGTGGGCAGGTTGGACAGGCAGCTCCTGCAGTGCGTGGAGTTCTGCCGGTACCGGTCGCTGCCCTCGCTCAGCGGGGAGCTCTTGTCCTTCAAGGTGAAGTGCTTGGAGTAGAGTTTATACTGGTTGTTGTTGGGAAGCCCGTCCTCCTTGTGCGGGGGGTTCCTGTTCATGGGCAGCGTGGGGTCCCCCTGGCGGAAGCTCTCGCCACGGTCCTGGTAGGCGTCTGGGAAGTCCACGTTCTCCGGAAGGGTGTTTCCAGAACTGGGGTCAGGTGGCCGGCTCCTTCTGCGCTGGTGTAGTGTCCCCTGGGGGCTGGCTTTGCTCTTCAGGTAGGAGCGCTCGACCTCGCCGCAGTCCTTGGGGTACTTGGAGGCCACCGACCTTTTGAAATTGTCCTTGGTCTTGTGGTTCTTGTTGTTGTTGGGTTCCCTGTGGCACGCGGCCCGATTCGAAGTTTCCGAAATGTCCGAGTGGGCCACCTCTTCTGGAAGGTACCTGGGACTCTTCAGGGAGTGGGTCCTGTTCTCCGCTGTACCTTCGTCCCTCTGGGAGACGGGGTTCTGGGTCACCGAATCTTGGCGTAGCGAGTCCATGGACTTCTTCCAAAGCTGCCGAGGCCGGGAGCTCCCTTTGGCCTCCGTGCTCACGGCCACCTCCACCGTGTTGGGGTTGGACTCGTTGAGGGTCAGAGGGTGCTGACCCTGGAACACATAGTTGTTGAGGTTGTCCTTGTGCCTGTTGGCCACGAACGTCTGGAGCTCGTTCATGTTGTCCCCAAAAATGCTGTCTTTCCCCTGAAAGGACCTGTTGTCTGAATATATCAGGTTCCCCTTATCCGAAACCATGTCCATGATGAGGGAACCTCTTTGGATGAGGTCGGCAGCTCTTTTGGGGGAATCCATTCTTGAGGAGTTCATGTTGGACAGGCCGGAGATGTTCTTGGCTGACCGAAGGAGCTTCAACATGTTGCTCTGCGACCCGGTCAGATTGAAGTCTGGTGACTTCTTCTTTTCCTCGATGTGTACCCCGTGAATGCAGCTGTAAATACCCTGTGAGAAGGGATACAACACACCGTCAGCGGCAGCAAGGAAGGGAAACCACTTCACACCTGAACTCTACCTGCAAAGGTGCGACGTGGCCTTCTTGTAGGAGCCTGGGAGAAACAGGGAAATCCCACCTGAGGCCTGATAATGTTTCGTAAGTGGACGAGGCCAGTGGCAAAGCATCGGGCTTATCTTGTCTCTCTGGCTCAAGATGACCTGACACTTTTTTAGCAAACAGTCCAACAAGGAGTTTGAGAAACGGTATCCACAAGAGCTTATACACCCACCAGGGTCTCAGCGTCTCCACACTGGCATGTAAGGACATTTAAGTGACCCTCCCAATACCCAGATCGCCAACTCATGCTTTTATTAAAGTTTCCCAGAATCACCTTTGGAATCTGGATAATAGAGAATCAGCTATTAACCAACAAAGCTGGCATAAAAGGACCATCTATTATTAATTCTTTTGGGGGATTATCCCTACCCACACACTGAAGCCATCAATCGAATCACTAGACCCAAGCTGGTCAGAGAATCCTTTCCGATTTCTCTAAGGGTAGGCATGAAATCTGTGCATGATCAATCAGATGTTTTTGGAGGGGTAGCTACAGATGCTAGGATAGAAGGAGAAGTTGCAGGGGACTAGCCTTGCCACCATGTGGGGACATTATCCTCATGAATCCACCATAGAAAAGCAGGGTCCAGGGGATAGAGAGACATGATATGGATTGAAGCCCTGCGGCCACCCTCTTGAACTTTTCGCTTAGCCCACTCAGTATATTCTTTGTGCATTTGTTTGTAAGTGAGTTTGCTCAACACAGAGTTGGGTTTTAGTTAGTAGGGTCGGTGGAGTCCTGATGACACAGTGTTGCTGCGTTTAAATCCATCTAGGGACTGAGTGACTCGGGGACTCCTGGGTAGCTCAAACATAAGCACCCCATCTATACGTCTCTTGTTTATCACCACACTTTCTTCCATTCTTAAAAACAGCCATTTATTTTTACTTAAAAGTAACTCAAGGGAAGAGCTCTTGATTCAGGAGACGATAGTAGGCAAAAGGGCATCAGCGACATTGTGATTTGTGGTCCCCGCTTCCCTACGCCTGCCCCCAGATTTCGGCAGCCGCACCTAAAGGGAACGATTAGATCAAGCCTACAAGATTTGACCTGGTCCTCCCAAGACTGACGGGGAGCCAGCCCAAGAAGGGTTTGTAAAAGCAAATGTGGCAGCTGCTGCTGGCTTTGGCATAAACTCGTGGAAAGCATGTGTGATTAACTGTGGACTTTGCTAACAGTGGCCCCATCAGTTCCTCACGGTGGGGAGGAGCTTAGCCCGCAGAGATGCTCACGGAACTGTGACAGCCTCGACCTCGCTGCATTTTTCTTGTGGTTTTCTAGACAGTCGCCACTCCAGCCTTCCAGGAGAGGTCAACAGAAAAGCCTACAGTTGTGTGTCTGAGCGTCTCTTTCTCTGACTCTCTCAACCCCAAGCTGCGTGGCTAAGGCTCCCCAAGGTCACGGCCCTGGCATTGTACCCTTCGTGGTCAGACAAACGCACCACGTACTTCACATAGCACGCCGCCTCTGAACCGTCCGTGTTAACCTAGTAACAGAATCAACTCCTACCCTGCCCTAGGGGGACTGTGATGCTGTGGGTGAAATCAGGGTGTCAATCAGCCAAGAGCTGTGCCTTTTCTTCCTGTTGTTAGTATGATGAAAGCAGTAGTTTGAATTGTTTTTCCTACATTTGCTTTTTTATTTCAGCGAGCTCCCCTCCTCCCCCTAGAGGTTCTGAGAGCTCCCCTCCACCCCTTCACCCTCAGAGCAAGGTGCTCCCGCCTGCCGCCAGGAGCTGGCCGTCTCTGGTGGCAGAAGTGGTCAGGGAGCAGAGTTACGTTTCGGGAGACGGGAGGATGGCTGCCGACTGCTTTCTCTCATCCCTGGTGCCCCCTGGGACTCACGTGACACAGCTAAGGCAGTTTCCAGGTGCTGATCTACCTGGTGAAGCCACGGAAAGGCGTCAACGTGACAGACTCAGCCTGAATACCCCAGGTTTTGATGACGGACAGCATCCTCCGCGTCAACCCATCTTCTAGATGGGCTGCTGGGGGCAGGGTGCATATTACAGAGCAACGGGAAGAGTCAGAGGCCTGAAACCCACTGGATATGAGTCCCAGCCCCATCCCTTTTGGCTCTGTGATAAGCCACTACATCTTTCTGAGCCTCCACTTCCACACCTGTAGAATGGGGATCATACACACTCCTAAGGTGGGCAACAGGGTAAAACAAAGCAGGCAAAGCACCTGACACAGTAGGGGCTCAGGAAGGGAGAGCCGGACGAGCTGCTCCAGCATCCCTGACAGGTACTTCTACGCTGTCACCTTGCCCTCTCTCCGTTCACACGAGCGTGAGCACATGCCACCCACGGTGTCAAAGGTGCGAGAAAACAGACCCTGCCATTACTGTGGAAGGTTTGCTCTGGGGAGCCTCTGCAGCTTCCTGGTTAGAGGAGCAACCCGAGCTCCGCCTCGGGAGCCGAGCCCGGGGCTGGGGTGGCCGCAGAGTCCCCACAGAGCTCTCTCTCTCTCCCTCTCTCCTCCTGCCCGTTAGTCATAGGTTCGCGCTACATTCTACAGGCTGTGAAATCAGGGGCTCTCTCAACCTCGCAGTGAGCGCAGATAAAATCGCAATGGTGGGTCATTGGCTGTGCCGGACAATTTGCTCTGCTCCCGCCAAGGGCCCCGACGTCTCAGGACTGGGGCTTGGCTCCGCTGTCCTCCTCGGTGCCGTGGTGCCTGCGCCTGGTCCCTGAAGGGTCTGCACCCTCCCCTCCCCCCTCCGCCCAGTTCATATGTTGAGATCTTAACGTGCGATGTGATCAAAGTAGGAAGCGGGGACTTTAGGAGGTGAACAGGTCTTGGGAGTGGAGCCATCATGAACGGGGTCAGTGTCCTTCTAGGGGACCCCAGGGAGCTCCTTCACCCCTCCCGCTATGTGAGGACACGGTGAGCAAGCAGCCGTCTGTGCATGAGGAAGAGGGCCCTCACCCGACCAGGCTGGCACCCCGATCCGGACCCCCAGCCTCCAGAACTGTGAGCAGTACATTTCTGTTCCTTATAAGCCACTCAGTCCGAACAGACAGAGACAGCGTCTGACTTCTACTCACGGGTCCTAGTTACGGGTGAGTCAGAAGCCTCTGTCACTGCTGCCAGCTCCCCTCATCTGAGCTCACTGGGAAGGAGCCACGGTTCCCTTTGCCCGGTCCTTGTCTTTGCCACATCTCCCATTCCTCCTGCCTCAGCAGACAGCCAAGGCGGTTCTTTTTGCTAACAGTGAATATGTTTTTCTACATGAGAGGGAAAGCAAACCAAAGCTGGGGGCATCCTGCAGACAAGTGGGCCCAGTCTGGTAAGCAGTGCGAGACGAAGGCCCCAGCTGTGGGACGAGCTCAGTTCCTGCGTCACATAACGACTCCCCTGGGCTCTGGCCTCTCCCTCGGCAGTGCCAGGGGAGCACGTGTCTCAAGTTTGTATTTGGGCCCAGTTATCCAGGAGCTTCCTGAGGGACGCTGAGCCCACACGGAAGGAGACTGTGTGTGTTGGCTACGTGGCAAGAACTTTACGTCTTGTGTCTGGATGGGCAATGAGCTAGAAGTGGTAACGGAGAGACCTGGCTTATGTGCAGAAAACCCTGCCTGGGGTACAGGTGAATTTCAGAGCATCCTGGACCAAAAGCAACGCCCCTTAGAGAAGAGTCTAAACTCTGAAGCTGGTGAAAGGGACCCAGCCCTGCACACAACATGAGTTTCCTCCTTTGTGCTTTTTCTGACATGTGATGCAGTGAGAAGAGCTCTGTGTTTCGAGGGAATGTAAAGTGGATGCCGAAGGGCTCCATTCTACCTCCAGAGGGTGGGTGTGATCACAGCAGCCTCGCCAGGTGTTGTGAGGATCGGAGATGATGGAGGAAACACGGCTGGCCCAGGCTCTTGTTTACACGCCGGGCACAATTCGTCGTGTCGCTGCGATCCTGCATTTGCAGGAGAGTGGGTGCTTTGCTTGGGAATTCCCCACTTCAGGTTCTGTTACAGAGAGCGATCGTGTGTGTGCGATGCAGACACTTCCGTTTCGCTGTGTGTTCTCTGTGCCGTGTGAGCGTAAGCACACGTGTAAGGTGCCATATGCGTGAACATGCAGTGAGACAAGCTTTAGAGGTATGCGGTGGCCCTTGGTCAGAATGGAAGAACATTTTTTTTTTTTTTTAGCAATCCAGAAGCCCCGCTATGTAGAGCATCAGCGGCTGAACCCATTCTGAGTTCCTCTAATAAATACGAGAGGTATTTATTAGGGGAATTCAGAGTGAGAAAGGTACATTAAGCGTGAGATCTTCCTATTCACGAATATCAGGCTGTACTTATGTTTAAAGACAAATCTTATGTGGGGAGAAGGAGGCTCAGTGCTCGAGCAGACTCCCTATAGCCTTCGAGGAGTGACAGTGGCTGGGTCCCAGAAGTATGTACAGCATCACATACTGATGCTGTATAAGAGAGGGTCACAGAAGTCCCCTCAGTGCTCCTATGGGATGAGGGGTCCTTTCTCCCCTAGGGAGGTGCAGCTGAAGTTCGAACTCCAGCCTGTCGAGCCACCACATGACAGTGCCTGCTCCTGTGTGCCCAGTCCCCACTCCATTTCTTAAGATCTTGGAACGGGAGTGAGGGATTTGGTTCACTTCTTATAATAATGATCCTGTCAACTTGGCTTCTTTAACGGCATCCCAGGTAGAGGAAACGCTCTTTGAAACCCAAGCAGGATTTATAAGTAAATGCGACAGTGTGCGTGTCCTCGCGATAATCCCAGAATCGTTTGGATATGGAAAGCCTTTAGTAATTGGCAGAGAGAATTAGCTTAAAGTTGGCATGATATCTAGTTGTATGCATGCATGTTGTTATTTTTAAGCAATCTGTGTGTTTAGATGCCATTGAACTGATTAGAAAATATGTTCTCGCACAGAACCTGAGTTTGGAGAGCCACTGAAAGGAAAAAAATAAACCCTCCTCACTGGGCTAACGGGTCCCTGCTGAATCTCCCGAGTTCTTAAAATCATCAAATGCTAAGAATATGCAAATTACTCTTAAAATAATAAACATTAGCTTATAAAATTAGATGTTTTTAACTAATTTTTTTCTAACCGCGTTTCAAATCCTAATTCATTAAATTCTTTCAGAGTGAAAAAATTCCAAGATAAGTAAATGGATAAATAGATGGCCGGATGGATGACCAGATAGATGACTGATTGATTATTAATTAGATGGATAGATAATGTCATACTGTGTTGGAAGATGAGTAAACGCTTGCATGTGCTTTTCCTATGATGCAAGTAAATGACCGGATTGTACTGACTAATGGAAACATATTACATGAGTTGCATGTGTACATGTTACATACTATGATCGTATCAAGTCTCTTGTGTTGCTTGTATTTGATGTTAGTTGCTGTGTAAGAGTGTGGGCTCTACTTGGTGTCACACCATCTAGATTCAAATCTTGGCTCCACCAAGACTGTGAGTCCTTGGGTAATTCTAAGAACTCTGAGCTTCCCTATTTATAATCTAGAGCTAATAACAGTACCTACCTCACATTGTTGTTTTGTAGGTTAAATGAGATGGAGAGTAGGAAGTTCTCACTTGGTACCTGGCACATATATATGCTCCACAAATATAACTAGTTTCCATGATTGTTATCATTACTGATGAATTATATCACTTGTGCCTTTTTAAGGCAACTCACACTCATGCCATCTTGTGCAGCAGGAAAGGTGCTTTAGTTGTATCGTGTGCAAGCTCACTATAGAGTGTTGGTTTGAACGTGTGTGTTTTGTTTTCTGTTTGATGTGTATGCATTTTCTCATGGTTCTTCATGTCTGTGTTTCGTTTCAGGCTCTGTCGTGATGCACATGCTCCCTTGGTTTTGTTGGATGTGTGTACCCATAGTAGGGTATTGTGTGTAGATTACGTTTTGTCACGCACATGCTGCTGGAACACACGCCTATGCTGCAACATCCTGCGTAAACATTTTAGCAGCATATCTGGGTGCTAATGATGGAGGCCAGAGACTGCTTTGTTTGGCTCACGTGATGTTGTGGTTTTTTTGTTGTTGTTGTTTGTTTTTAATGGAATCAGTTACTAATATTTAAAAATCAAAAGGTTTCACATAAAATCAGAATACTACTTTCTCTTTTACGAAGGAGGAGACCTGATAACATTGGCCCTGAATTTTCATAAGACAATACCGAGCAGGCGTTGAGGATGACTGCCCTGTGGGCGTGGTGAGCATTACACAATCTGTCACCGTTCCCTCCTTTCTCCATCGCTCCCTCACTGGGACACCCGGATTCGGTGGCCATTCTGCATCTCATCTGTGCTGTTTTTCTCATGCCCGGCCCGCTTCCCCCATTTGCCTTTTTTTTCTGGCTTCCACAGTCATCTGGTCTGGCGACCCTTGGCTTACGAACACCCACAACCTGGATGCCCTTCCGACACGCCCAGGAAGGGTTGGTGGGTGAGGAGAGGATGTGTGGACCCTTGGACCAGGAGTTGGGACTCCCTGGCTCCCTGGAAGCCCCGTGCCTTCCTGGACCTGCAGCTGCAAAAGGAAGCAGCCGCTGGGGGTACTGACCCTGCTGATGGAGAAGAGCAGCCCGGGTCGATCGGAGCACACGCCCGTGAAACAGAAGCGCAGCTTCCAGTAGAAGAGGTGCTCCCAAACGAAGGTGATGAGGCTCAGGGCCATGGCGGCCGCCAGCATGTAGAAGACACCCGCCATGTTGTCGATGTCCAGCTGACTGCTCATCACCTCATTCTTCTCGTTGTGGCAGATGCCAGTGAGCCACAGGGTCTCCAGCTCCTCCATCTCACCTGGACGGAAGACAAGACCCACAGGTGGTGAGGAGCAGGGCATGCACTCGAGGCAGACACCTCTGGCTCTGGGACAGACGTGCGTGTGGCTTATGGCTGTGTCATCTTAAGTCATTGAGCTCTCCTGCTCTGCATCCACTCGCCTGTTGAGTGAAGACAATAATGCTAACAATATATATTTAATATTGTTGTAGAAAGATGAAATAAGATGATATATAGAGAGTTTGGCGCAGTCTTTCTATTGTTTTGTTTGGTTTGGTTGGTTTTATGGTCATGGTCATTATGTTTGGCCCATCCTGCTTTTCTCTATCCCTACCCTCAACACGCACCCAAGCCTGGAACAGGACACGGGATAAACCGGCAGCAAGCAATGGTGGGAAGACCTGCAGTCCAGTCATGACTTCATCACTTACTATTAGCTGTGTGACCTCTGAGCCACAGTTACCCCATCTGTGAAATGGGTATAATAATACCACATACTTCCTAGCACTGTGGCCTGGATTACATGAGCTCATGTTTGCCAGATTCCCGAGTGTAGTGCTTGGCTCACAGGAAATTCTCGTATACTGTAAAAACAATGCCCAGTGCAGTGCCTGCCACGCAGCTGTCCTCAAATATATTAGTTTCTCCTTTCCTCTTCCTTGAGAACATCCAAGATTACTGCAAAAAGTCACCCACAAGCCGTGAATTTAGGCGCAAAGCATTAATTGGATAGAGACATCCCAACCAGCTTAGAATGGTCCCTTGCAAAATGAATACCTCCCCCACTTCAGTGGGCAGTTAATGAGGCAGGTGGGGTTTTCAGTGGAAAAAAAGAGGTAGTAGGCATGCTTAGCGTTATTTTGTCTCTCTTCTGTGTGCATTTTATCCAGTTGCCACTTAGGAGCAAATTCTCTGATCTAAATGTCTAGCAATTATACTAACTGCCTAGCAATTCACTAAACTCTGGCACTTAGACTATAATTCAACTTTTAAAAACTATCCTTCGAGGACAGTGAAAATCAAGGAAGATACATACAATGTTAAATGGAAGGTAGGACTATATTGTATACATACATAATCTTTAAGATATAATAAGAGACATGCAAAAAAAATAAAGGAAATACTCCATGTTTATTCGATCACTTCTAAAGAAGTTAATAATTGCTTTCCTATTGCTCTCTTTTTCAAGTTTTGTGAAATCAGCGTGTATTGCTTTTGGTTCATTCTCTCTCTTGGCTGATTTGGTGGAACATAGAAATCCAAGTCCACAATTATTATTCCTTGACCTTTTGAAGGTGTTATGAGTTTTCTTCTGATCTAGACTGTAGGTGTTATTAGCAGTCAGCTAATTGTCATGACTTGCTATGTAATTTCTATTTTCTCTCTAACTGCTTTCGAGAATTTTATTTTGCCTTTGGTGTGGAATCTAGATGTGGATTTGTTTTATTTGCTCTGCTTTGGACTCTGTAATTCTTCAGTCTGATGATTCATAACTTTAATTCCGGAAAAAATCACCCATCACTGCTCTGCATTATCAACTCTCCCATCCTATCTTTCTCTTCTTTTAATTAATAGACTTTATTTTTTAGAGTAGTTTTAAACATACTGAAAAACTGAGCAGAAAGTACAGACTGTTCCCATTTACTTCCTCTTCTCATCCTCTTCAGTTTCCCCTATGGACATCAGTTTATGAACCAATCTTGATACATTATTATTAACTGAAATCTATCATTTATATTAGGGTTTACTCCTGGTATTGTACAGTTCTGTGGGCTTTGTCAAAAGCTTGATGTCACGTATCCACCATTATAGTATCATACAGGATAGTTTCACTGCCCTAAAACTCCCCTGTGCTCTAACTAGTCATCTCTCCCCATGCCCCATCCCCAACCCTGGCAACCACTGATCTTTTAACTGTTTCTAGTTGTGTCTTTTCCAAAATGTCATATAGTTGGAACCCCATACTATGTGACCTTTTCAGACAGGCTTCTTTCACTTAATCATATGCACTTAAAAGTTCTTCTACGTCTTTCTGCGACTTGATAGCTTATTTCTTTTTATCACTGAATAATATTCCATTGCATGGATGTATAGTTCATTTACCCATTCACCTATTAAAGGACAAATTGGTTGCTCCCAAGTTTTGGCAGTTACGAATAAAGCTGTTATAAATATTCACAAGCAGGTTTTTGTGGCGATATAAGTTTTCAACTCTTTGGGGTAAATACCTAGAAGCATATTGCTGGATTGTATGGTAAGACGATGCTTGGCTTTGTAGGAAACCACCAAACCATCTTCCAAAGTGGCCGTACCATTTACATCCCTACCGGCAGTGATTGAGAGTTTCTGTTGTCCAGTCCTCGCCAGCATCGATCAGTGTTTTATATTTTGGCCATTCTGATAAGGTGGGTTTTCATCAGCAAGTCTCTAATGACACATAATAATCTCACTTTTTCTTCTGAAAATTTTGTTCAAAATATTCTGGACTTTCTCATTCCATCCTCTAGGTTATTAACTTTGTTTCAATATTTTCTATTCCTTTATCTGTCCTGCAGTTAGATGATTCCCACAGATCTATTTTCTAGGTCATTTATTCTTTAGTAACATTCAGCTTTATGTTTCAATTTTCACCTATTTTAAGTGACTTTCAACTGGCTCTTTTAAAGTTCTGCCTGTTCTTTTTATCGTAATGTCTTATGCTTTTGTTATGATTTTTAAAACTTTTATCCATTTAATGATTTCAAATCTACAGTTGTTCAGATAATTCTCTACCCTGCACTCCCCCACCCCCTTAGTTCTTGGGGTTCTCAATCTTTTGTCTGTTGTATGTGCAGCTCTCATGGTGAATTACTTCCTTGTGATATGTGCAACTTTTGATTACGAGCTGATCTTCAGTAGACTTGTTCTCCCCCCCTAAATCCCATGGGACTCCCAAGCACACTGGGCTACAGAAATGTCCCTACAGCATGGTTCTGGGTTTTCCTCCACCATGGTCCCAGGAACTTTCAAGGTACCAACTTTCATAAGAAAAAAATCTTTACTATTATTACTACACTATTTAAGTAGTATATGTTTAGACCTCCATAGTCATCTGAGTTTTAATTTCTCACTCACAGCTTCAAACAGATGGCAAGCCTTCTTGTACTTTCTTTGCTTTGATGGACAGTTTTTTTCTAATCTCCTTTTCACAGATGCATTGACTCATTGAAAGTCTCGGATTTATGCAGTGGTACAATTATCTACTCTCTGCATGATTCAGGGCTCCCATGTGGATGCTAAAGCCCCAGTCTCCATCCCTATTGCTTATGTCCCCTTAGGCTGCCACAGCTCGGCTGAAAAGTACCACGAGGATATCCCATCTCCCTCTGTTTCTGGCACCTAAGGATTTCCCTTTTTTTTTTTTGACTGTGTGTTGTACATGTATACAAGCATGTTACAATGCAGGACACACACACACACACATGCGTGTGCACACACACACATACACACACACCTTGACTGTGTGTTGTACATGTGTGTGTGTGTGTGCACGCGCCTGTGTGTTCGTGTGTGTCCTGCATTGTAACATGCTTGTATACGGCACAAGAGGTCTCATCTCAGTTTGGTTTTCCACTGTACAGCAACCATATCTATCTGTCTAACTTTTGTAATCAGGATTTAAATAGCATCCATGTTTATGGAAGGAAAAAACAGGAAATAGTCCCCTTTATAAGTTCTTCACCCACAAGGAAGGCTGCTGGTTCATCAGCGGTGCGGGCAAAGTGATGAGAAGAGATAGCTCAATTTCAAGTCCTTTCCTTCCAACAGCCTTCGATGTCACTCCTTCAAAAACACAGCGTGCTGTTGACGTGCCCCCTGTTTTTGGGGTTTGTGAGGACACCAAAAAATGGGTCTTTTCACCACCATGTTTGGTCAAATCACCTGCACATCTTCCTTTGGGCGTTTGTATGGTTGCAACGGGGTCACTTTGGGTGTAAGAAACACCATCTTGATTCCTTTCAGGATGTAAATGGAAAGAATTCTCCTTTGCCCTCTGCCCAAACAAACACCTTCTTTGAATATGGCAACTGGTAAACCAGACCTGCATCCCGAAAAGGAGAACAAAACGCACATTTCTCAATACCAATTACAGCGTGTCCCATTTTCCAGTTAATCATTTCCTGCCTCATGGCCTTCTACTGCCAGTGTACCGAACTGTAGTTCAAACACTCTCTTATTTCATTTTTAATTTACTCAAGTATATTGTCATCTTCTTGAGGGAGATCGGGGACCATGTTTTATGATTTTGATATTTCTCGTGGCCTACAGCACATATTAAGCACTGAATCTATATTTTCCGCTTCTTTCCTCCCACCCCCAGGCTGAAATTGGGCGGTACTGCAAAAACGTTCAGATCTGTCGGGTGAGTTTTTTGGTGCCGTATAAATGGAGGAAACACAGAGCAAAAGGGAGCTTGCAGTGGACTGAAGAGTAAGAGGCTACGAAGTAGGCGTGTCCGCAGCTAGAATAAAGCAGCAGATGTCAGTTTTCCAAGGAGCGGCCCTAGGATGTTTCTTCCACTGTCAGTTTCTCCATTACAAAGAGGCTGTGATCTTTGTTGATGGGATCTTATGAACCGAAGCTGCTAAACGGGACAGTTCAATGTCTTTCCTGCAGCAGACTCCTTCTTGCTGGGAAGATACAAGCTGAGAGCTCCCCTGGGAACAGGGGGAGACGGGGCAGCTTTGGGTGTGCAGACAGGTCCCTGTGATCTTTCTCCCTCCACCTGAAAGCACCAGTCCCTGTATGACGCCGAGAGCTCTCTCCCTCTCTATTTATACCTCTAATGACGGGAAGCTCATGTGTGCTCGAGAATGCCTTTGCATCCATGAAAGTTACACCTGTTCAAAAGTTCTTCCTATATCTGTCTAAAGGGAAAAAGGCATTGCCAGCCACAGGTACCTCGGCCAGCCTCTGAGTTCTGTCCCATCCCTAGGAAGGCTGTGAAGTCCAGAATACACAGCAGGGGCGTCACAGCGCTCTCTGTTCCCAATGTCGCCAGCTAAAAGGCAGAGTGGTGGGGCTTCAAGAGGCGGGAGCCAGAAAGATGTAAAATCTAAAAGGGAACAGGCAAGGACAATTGAGACTGCACTGCATGTGTGTCTGAGACTTGCTTCTATTAGCAGCTTGACGATGCTGCAAGAGGCTGCGTGAAATGGACAGAACTGGCCAAGAGCAAATCCTGTGCAGAAAAGATACAGACAGTGCGGGCCCACACGTGAATACATGTCTCATAGCCTCTCTCCATCCACTCACTCACAAGGTAGAAGCCATGGGTTTCTGATATGCATAAAGGAATGAATGAACATCCAAGAGGCACCATCTGGCAAATCACAAGGAAAAATGTTTCAGGTAGAAAATGCTAGAAAGAGCTACAAAAGGGAGTGCCCTTCCTGAGGGTGTGGGGAGCATGTCAAATCATCCTAGAAGGTCCAGACAGTTGCAGGAGGTAGTGTGAGAATCAGACAGCCCGCACTCCACGCCCACCTCCAACACTGACTACCCACTGGATCTGGTTCCCGATGCTCCTCTTACCTGTCTGCCCGCTCGTCCGCTCGTTTATCTCTTTTCCTATTCCTTTGTTTCACAAAGTTACGTAAATTCTATGCTGCTTCAGGCACTAGAATTTCCAAAAGTTAACCCATGTAGCCCTCGTATCAACTTAACGTGGCTGGTGCCGTCATCACACCCATTTTCCAGGTGAGGCACAGAGCGGTTAAGGGACTTGCTCGGTCTCTCTGAGCTCCAGCGCTAATATCTACCAAATGTAGGACACAGCATTTACCGCGTGGTTGTTTTGTTGGAATTCAATGAGGCTGCATGCACACGGCGCCTGGCACTCACTCGTGACACGACCAGTATTGCTGGAGATCACATTGTTTCCTGCCTAAAGCCAGGGAAGCTGCGGGGTGGTGAGGTGCGGTGGGGTGGAACACATGCCCTTTCTTGTGCCTCCCAACTCATGCGGTCTATGAGTCCAGGGATGCCTGTCCAGAGAGAAGGCTTAGCCGTCCAAGAAGAATCTGTTGCGTCCAAAGTAAAAGAAATCGGGTTCTTCATTCTGCCCTCAGACTCATTCTTCTCACCTCCCCGGGGGCTGCAGTCGCTTTTCAGATTAGATTTCTTCCTTCAGTGAGACTGTCTGAGTGCTAAGGGGATTGCTTTGGGTCAGGATTTTACAGCATGCAATGTGACTAGCCTTCAGACTTTCTGAGCGTTTCTCCTCCGAGGTCGGTTGTAAAAAAGTCCATTTTTGAACCTATACCCTTTAGGCTTTACCCAGGGCCTGAGAATTTGCTGAAATACATCTAAAGTCAGCCCAGGCATACACCCTTGCAGGCACTCATCTACATATTTTCTCCCTTGGTTTCTGGCCAAAGCACCTGACCTTAGGCGGTGATGGTTTGGAAACAAATAGTGTGTGGTTCTGAGAAGTGAGGTTTGATGTTCTGTTTCATCTGTAGTCAAGGTAACTAATGGCTTTTGGTTCTCTGAAGACTTCATCTGGTTTTGCCTTAGTCCCTCATGCATTCATTCATTCATTCATTCACTGAAAAAAGAACATTTCTAAAGCACTGAGCACGCGGTTGGCATCTCTATATTTTCATACAGAGACAGACAACATGTTGTCATCAGCCTCTAAGAGCTCAGAGTCCTGTAGGAGAGACATTCACCCGAACCAGTAATTATGGCAAAATGAGATGACTGAATTTGCATATGGCTGGAGGCAGGAAGAAACATGGAGTGTGTTGAGATCTGAGAATGGTTCAGGATTTTGGAGAAGGAAGAAGAGATCAAAGGAGGAGCCTGAAGGGCAGGAGCCCATTGCAAAGGACTCGGCTTTCATGCTAAGGAATTTGGGGTATTATGGGAACATTGAGGCCATTGGATGAGACCAGCTGTATGCTTGGTGGACCCAAGATTCTTTAGCTGCTGTCCTCACACGTAACGTGAGGCAGGCTGTTACAGATGTCATATTTGATGGTGAATTTGAGCCGTGGTGCTACGGTGTGGAGGAAGGTGACCAGGAAGTTCTATCCCAATAACACAACTGCTATCAGAGTCCTTTCCTGGTCTCGGAGGCGGGCAGAGCATGCAGACTAAACTCTCCTATTCGCAGGATCCACAATAAATGATTGGGAGAAACCATGTGTAAAAAATTGATGATGAGGATCTACTGTAAGTTGTCATCAACATTACCAGTGCCCATAACGATTACTCTGGATATACTAGCCACATGGTATCGTGCCGAATACTCGGCAATGGCTATATCCGGGGTTCAGCTCTCCATCTCCAGGAAGTCTTCTCTGACTGCACTGGGATGCTGGTCAGAGAACACAGTTTCTCCTTCCATGACATTGGGATATCTCATCAATAGAGACTCTCTGAGGCTAGAGTATAATCATCGATCACTTCTACAGCCTCCACATTGGGAAGCGAGTTTACTCAGGGTGGAGGTCTTGTCTTATTCTTCCTATATCCCCAGTCCTTGGTGCAGGGTGTGGCTCATAGAAGGTAAACCCCTAAAAGTGTGTTGACTAAACATGACGCAAGGCTTCTTTCCTTGATTAGCCTGTGATCTGCTGATCTGAGGATCAGCGAGAGCCCAAGAGAGGGAGGAATCTGTGAGGTCACAGAAAAGGGGTCAGGAATCATTTCTGGAACCCAGAAATCAAGGCTGACTCTGGGCGCAAGCAAGTTCTAAGCAAAGGTCCTAGCAACAGAGGCTGGTGGTTCCCCACTGGGAACCGACTTCCATCCATAGCCGGCAGACGTCACGATGACGTTCCTGCCGATCCCATAGGGTTTGCTGTGAACACCAAGAGGGGAACTGACCCCATTTCAACCTTGTTTCATGTCTTGCCAGGGACTGAGAACTCTGGGGTTCTCAGAGGCCTGAACAGAATTGGAAATGGCAAAGGAACAACTTTCTTTGTAGAAAATCTAGGGCACCGCCATCAGCAGGCTCGCGTTCTTGGTAACAGATTCGGCCACTGAGAGCTCTGAACTGTGGTCCCAGAGGGAGGACAGCTTGGGGTCTGCAGGGCTGAGGCTAGCTCTACTTCATGCTCAGTTGCCCTGGAAGGAAGCTGCTGGTCAGATCTGGGACATAGTCTGTGGCCTTGAAACAAAGTAAGGTCAGCCAAAACATCTGATCACTGACCTTGGAGCCTTAGCTTCATTAATTCTAAACTCTTGAGTCTAAGTCAGGTGACCTCGGATCTGGAAATAATAGCATTTGGTACCTGGGACCTCTGTATCCATGATCTTTCGGGGTCACTGAACGGTTTGCTGGAGAGGAAAGAATACCCTTGGTGTGGGGTAGGGGACAGGGGGAGAAAAACAGTACGGGAGTCTGGACACATATAGACTAAATTTGGAAGATAACGCTCCCTTATTTAAATGCCAGAATATTCCATTTCTGTATAATGCTGAGAAGTCACAAAACCAAAATAAAAATAGGGCTAGGCTTAAATGTATCCAGTTAGATGCAGAGACAGGCTGTCTGTGGTGTAAATGTTCCACCTTCTAACTGAGGTCTCTGCTCTTTGGATGGAGCTCAAGTACTGCAGAATGCATTGTGGGTTGTCGCCATCTGGCTGGGATTTCAAAGGCCACATGATCCACTGTGCAGTTTGGACTTGGGGAATCTTATGCACACAGGTCCTCAACCTGTGTCTCTTGAAGAACGAAAAAAGAAAAAGAAAAGAGAGAACTGGGCATCTCTATGAAACATCGAACAATGTACATGGTCACAGTTTTCCATTAGAGGGTGGAGTTGGTGAGAAATAATTCTCTGGACTAAGACTGCAGAAAAATTGCAAGAAGTCCAGGAAATCCTATGTATAACGGACACTTCTGGAGTCTGCTTAACCAACCTGCCTCATACACGGAGAGATGGTCAAGCTGCTACGACTTAAAAGGCATATGCATTTGTGAGCACGAATGAATTCATAGTAACTTTTTGACATTGCACACGTTCTTAACCCATAGTCCTCAAATTCCTGGGACTCACTGTGTAAGAGAGAGAGGACTTTTTAATATCAGAAAAGGATCCCCGAGTTTTAAAAGGCTATAGGTGTAAGAAAGGAAAAAAAAAAAAAAAAGGATAGCAGTAGCTCCGCATCCCATGCCAAGAAATATCTTCTTCCTTTCAGCAAAAGTAAAATGACGTCACCGCCTTTCAGGTCCTTTTTTTTTTATCGAAGTGCTGTCAACAAGCTTCCTGAGACTAAAATCCTTATGCAAAAGGAGCACATCCATTGTCTGTTTTATCTGCATTCCCCATCGCCTAGGAGAGTGCAAGGGGCTTAATGGGCACTCAAGACTCTGCTGTGCCATGGAGGAGAAAGAGAAAGAGAAAGCAGAAAGGAAAGAAAAGGGGAGAGGAAAGAGGGGGGAAGAGAAAAAAAGACAATAAGGAAGAAGAATGGAAAGGGGAAAATGGGGTGCTGGTTCTCCTCTGGCCTCCTCCCTCTTATCCCAACTCAGAAGTTCCAGATGGGGATGAGGCCGTGGCCAGGGATGCACGGGAGAGCACATGGGGACAGGGGAGTGGTTACATTCAGATTCCAACTCAGGAAAGTTCGTGGGCAGGCACTACAGTCCTCTAGCCCCATTCTACTAGTGATGCTACTGAGGTCAAGCTAGAGGAACCAAAGTCATGAAATACTAAAGCTGGAGAAGGAATCTGGTCCGGGCCCCTGTGATCCTACAACACCATCCGACCACACAGCCACCGAGGAACACACCTGGAGTCGTTATATGAGCCTGTTTTACCTCTCTCCCAGCAGGTAGAAACAGGGCACTCAGACATTAGAGGAACCACGTGCACTGCAGCTGGGAATGTAAACTGGAAGTACGTACTGAAGTGCAATATATGCACGCTCTATGACCCAGCGATTTCATCCCTAGATCTATCCCCAAACAATAAAATGCCTGCATGCACTCAAAATGTACAAGAATGTTCAAAGCAGACAAAAATGAGAAATAACAAAAAGTGTCCATCAATAGCAAATGTCCAACATTCATTATATGAATATGCTGCAAAATATAAATAAATTGCAGCATATTCATGTAACGGAATACCATGCAGTAATGAAAGTAATGAGTTATAATACAGATTAATGCCACAAAAGATACAAATGAATGTATGTTGTATAATTCCACCATTTACTTGAAGTTCAAGGGTAGGACAAAAATCTATCCATGATCGTGGAGGACAGAGCGGTGGTTACCTTTGGAGGGGGCAGGGTAACTGGCTGGAAGGGGCCGTGGGAGAGCTTTCTAGGGTGCTGGTCATTCTAGATCTGGATCTAGGTGGCAGTCATACAGCTGTATAAAACTAATTGGACATTGAGATTTGTGAAATATAACGAATGTATGTTATAGTTTACAAAAGGCAACAAAAACGAATTAGAGTGGATTAATAGAGGTGTAAGGTGTTCTTCTATTGTGGGGGTCAAAAGAAGAAATATTAAGAAATATTAAGGAAAGACAGAAACAGTCTTTCTAAAAAGAAAAAAAAAGAAACAGTCTTTTAGAAATATGAACTTTTTTTTTTTTAACAAAGGAAAAAGTCTTAAAGGACAAAGGGGCATGAACCATATTAAATCCCTCTATATTGTTGGAATTACTTTTTTCAAAATACATTTTGACTTTTATAATTTAAGCCAGAGGTCATCAATCTTTCTCTGTAAAGGGCTAATCAGTAAGTATTTTCAGCTTTATGAACCATATGGTCTCTGTCACAACTGCTCAGCCCTGGCCTGACAGCACAAAAGCAGCCATAGGCACACACAGTACAGACACAGATGTGTCTGTGCTCTGATAAAACATTATTTACAAAAATAGGCAAAGGGCCAATGTATGCCATAGTTAGCAGAGTCCTGATTTAAGCAGTCAAAAAAGGAAACAATGATTTAAAAAAAATTATGAATATGTGAACAAGAATAAATCCCAACTTAAGGAACTCCCATTGTTATCATCTATGATACTTATTAGGTGGGTAACAGAGATGTTCTCAAACCACTCAATTTGGTGAGGGTGGCGCCATTACGATCCCTAACTGAAAGAGGAGAAAACTGACCCTTAAAAAGGTTAAGTAACTTTCCCAAGGTCATGGAGCAAGTAAAGATCATTTCTAATACTTGAACCCAAAGCTTCTGTTCTTAGCTACACTCCATGCTGCTACATTTATGACTTTTTTTGTGTGAAAATATTATAACTAAAGTTTTAACAAATTACTAAGATATATAAAATGTTCATTAAAATTTATATGTAAAAGTAGTTAAATGGTCAAAAAAGACGAAAAGACAACCCACATCCCCCCCCACCCAAACTTCCACTCGTATTCAAAGAATTCAAATTAAGGCAACCCTGAGATAGCTCACTGCACCTTCTTAAATAGCAAAAAGAACCATGATACTCAACACTGCTAGATTATTTTAAACTTGGTACACTGATTCATTATTAGTAGTACTTTTAGATGGGAACAAAGTTTTGGAGCATTAATATGACATTACAAATAAAGACTCAGAGATATTTATAGCTATTAACCTTTCAAATTCTACATTTAAGAGTTTGTTACAAATAGACAATTCGAAAGAAAAAAATAGTCATGAAGATATTCTTTCCGTCATTATCTATACTAGCAAAAAAAAATAATAGTTAAGAAAATAATGAAATATGGTTTAATGATTATGACATTTTATGAAAAGATTAAGATAATTGTTGAGGACCAGATTATGTAACAACATGAAAAAATGTTTAAAATCTACTGGTAAGTGAAAGTAGTGAAATATAAAAGTGTACATAACCAATAATTATTTAAAGAAATGTGTCTGCAAGTAACAAGAACCAGAAGGTTCTCTCTCTCCCTCTCTCCACATATATATATATATATATATATATATATAAAACAATTATGTAAAGGTAGCGCATTTGGGTGTTTTTATATGTATGTTCTATTGCCTTTCAAATCAAAGCGTGTAAAAGGAGGAATGTGGGGCCACTGTTCATCCATCCTGTAAATCCTGCATGAGTTTCTGTGACATCAGCATTTGACTTACCAGCAAACCATTCATTATGTCTTATTTCAACTTCGATGGTTCTCTTGACATTTGACTTTTCCCTGGTATGAGCGATTCATTGCTTGTCAGGAGTGAGTTTGGCACTGCAACCTTGTTCTAATCCTGGTGACAGACTGGTAATAAACACTGCAGCTGTGGGACTCAAGGGGCCCACGAGGACATTCACTTCAAACTCACGCAGGCGAAAACCCTGGGGGTTTTAACTCAGAGGACAGTCAATGGCTCTCCGGGATATTTATGGATTTTATCTGTTTCTTAAGTAAGTACCGTTCTATTATTATTCCAAATATGTCTCCAGTTAAAATTAGGAGGGAGATAAACAAGCTTAATTTTCATGGTACCATCTGGTCACAGGCCAATGGAGAAGCAGTAAATCCCTTTATTGCTAAACTATGCTTAAGACTGACAGTTTCTTCCTTTGAAAAGATTTCATTTCCAAGTGAGTAGTTTGCTCTGGACTTCATTTCTAGGTCTTAGTTTCTAGGAGGTGACAGTTGCTGGGTCATCAAAATGATCATTAATCACCCCCTTTGGGTCTGTATCATCAAAGCTGCTATTTTGTATACAAATGAGGTTTCTGTGCATTTAAAGTCATCTTTAAATAGAGTCGAAACAATAATGAAATCACAGGAAAAAGTTAGACTCAGTTGACCCATTGCCAGTAATGGTCTCTAGCCACACTTTGCTGGTGGTTCCGAATGGGACCACATTCACATGTGTAAGGGATCAGCAGAGCCATCGAGAGTCCAAACCTGGTTCCAGATGAATTTAACCAATAAAAGCACTGGCTCGTCATCCGCCTAAATGTGGGCCTTTCAGTCTTGCCTGCTTTATGTTAACGCTGTTATTACATGAAAACGAAATCTTTGCAAGTAACAAACATTTTCATGTCTATTTTGTTCTTTCCTGAACGAGAAAGCTTAACATTAAAGCCTATTTGTCTGCTTCTGCCATTCCCAGCCCACCCCTGAATCTCCTCTGCTCCTTCCTGTGATCACCGGGCAGGTGGACGCTTACAAGTTCCACACCATTTATTCCTCAGGTTTTCACAGTCGCCAAGGGCTCTGAATATGGGAACTCAGTTAGCAGCCCTGAGAGGAGGAGGATGAACAAAACACAGGGCCAAGATCTAACTTCATGGACCTCCAAATGAGTGGTCTGTCGGCCACTGACATTTGTATCTAGTACTTGCCAATCAGAGAATAAATGCTTCTAAATGCTAAATATTGCTATTCTAAAGAGTGGTTCTGAAATCTTATTGTGTATTAAAATATCCCAGAGAGGATGTAAAAATGCCCCAGGGGGTTGAAAATTAGATATTTTCCACAGGCTTCCCAATTGAGTCTGATGGGCATAAAAATGTCAGGAGCATCTTTATAAGTAAGGTAACTGTCAAGGACAATAGAGCAGGAATCTTTAGTCATTTTTATATCCCACCACCTGGAGCTTCAAAGCTGCTTGGTTATTCTTTGTTGAATGACTGTTTACGTGGAGAATGAACGAATGAATGACCAAATGGGTGAATGAATTGGGGGGCTCTGTCAATGGCACCTCATCTTTGCCAACTTGACTTGTAAGTTCGTGATTTACAGATTAGCCTAGTTCAGCCCAAACTGTGTTTCGGCCTTGAAGTCTCAATGTGATTAAAACATGTTTAGCAAGGAACAATAACTTTCTGAAATGCTGGAGATTATGCAGCTCGGAGGAGCTCTGTGGGGAACAAGCAATTTAGGCGACGGAATGGGTCTTTGTGAACCTGGAAAGGCTGCTCTGCAAGCCCATATCGGGGCCAAACATCTGACTCCTCTTAATTACATTCTGTCCTTGTTTCATTCCTTCTCATCTCTTGCTTCTGGGTCCTGAGTTTTCCCCTAACTACCAGGGTCGAATGATCTCAAAAATTAGGCTGAGCTTGTTCCCGTGGTGCAGAGGCCCAGGGCATGGACGAGTCTCCTTTTTCGTAGAAAAATGGGAAAAAAGTGTAGGTCACTTTTCTCGCTCGCCCCCAACCTCGCTGAGTTATTTTGCCTGGCATCGTCTGCAAGGGGACTGACGTTATTCCTTCAGTGAAAGAAGAAGGCGCACTGGATTCTGATCGACCTGAATTTAAATCACAGCTTTGCCCTTTTTCAGATGAGAGAACCTGCCTTATGAGATGCCTATGAAGACTGTAGCAAGAAAAGGAGGAGCGATATCGCATAATGGTTAAAGGCCCTGGAGCCGGCTTGCCTGGGACTAGATCTCAGGTCTGCCACTTACTAGCTTGGACCCCTTACTTAACTTACTTGCGACTCAGTTTCCTCATCTGTGAACTGGGATTAATAATCATAACTCATGCCATTTAATCAACGTGAGGACAGAATGATTAAGACATATAAGGACTGAGATTCTTCTGTGACCCATAATTATTCCTCCATAAGCATTACCTATTATTATAAATGTCTATAAAAACAACAGTGATAATGGTTGCTGTTGAAACTTCCATTTAGAGACATGGAAAATCGTCTCTCCCTCTCGAAAGGGTTCTCAGATTCTTGCCACCTCCTCTCCCCCAAAGCCCCCATCCTTATTTTGGCATTTATCTCTTTAAATGGGCCAAGGATGCCGGTTGCAATAGGATGTTGCTGAGTCATCTGAGGACACAGGGACCTATGTCACGAAGAGCTGTTGGCAGGGGAAGCCAGCGGGAGAAAGATCAGACATCTCCGAGGCGAGAGTGAGTCAGCCAGTGGTCTGTGCCTTGCTTCACCACAGAGCCAGGATGGGTCAGTTGACACTCTCAGACCTCTTCGGTTTCATCTGCAACATGGCTAACTGCTCAGCGGAACAAACCCAGCCTGCTCTGTAGATGCCCAGGCTGGTTACTGCCTGACTCGTCACCCAGCACACATCTCTCTGATCTCTCCTCTCCTTCCTTTCTTTGCCTCCTCATCTCTCCCTTTCCTCCTCTGTTTTTTTCTATCTCTTCCTCTTTCCTTCTCCTTCCTTCCTGTTTCACTATTCTTTTCTCTTCCCTTAGGAGAGCTGGATAACCTACAATTTTAAGTCTTATCTATCCTTGTCTTTCTCCAGACAGTCTAAGACCGGGAGCTATTACGGTTTTTCTAGAAAGGGCCAGGCAGTAAATATTTGGGGTTTTGCAGGTCAAACGGTTTCTGTTGCAACAAATCAACTCTGTCGTTGCAGTGTGAAAGCAGCCATAAGCAACATCTGAATGGATGGATGTAGCTGTGTTTTAATAAAACTTTATTTTCAAAAGCAGGCAGTGGCTGGATTTGGGCTGTTGCCATAGTTTTGGCCACAGTTTTCCAAGCTCTTTTTCTTGTTTACTCACTTGATCACGAACCACAAACTCAGTAAGAATTTATGATCTGCTCCAGTTCTAAAAACCAGGAAATAAAATCATTTTGCCGGTGATGTGCATCCCAGAGGATGTGTTAAAAAGTGTAAGTAAAACAGGGATCTGGACCACCACTGCACACGGATTAGACAGTGGGGGAGCTGCTTGTCTCACAGTGATCATGGGAACATTGTCAGATTGGACAGGGATTTAGTGATCAACTCCTGTGTCTCTCTCCCTAGGGACACCTAATGTCCTTCCGAAAGAAAATAGCATCCCCTTCACTAAAGAAGATATTTAATTGATGGAACAAGTCCTGCAAAAGCAAACCTGTAGTACAACGAAGAATATTTTATCCAGCAAAGCTATCATTTAGAGTTGAAGGACAGATAAAAATAAGCTAAAGGAATTTATTGCCACCAAGCCAGTGTTACAGGAACTATTGGAGGGACTTCTTTAAGGAGAAAAAACATGTATCAAAAGCAGTAATAAAAAATGGTAACAACTACATTCCTATCAACGAGTACCTCAAATGGGAAAGAATTAAGTGCTCCAACCAAAAGAGAGAGTGGATGAATGGATAAGAAAACAAGACCCCTACATACTGTCTACAAGAAACTCACTTCAGATTAAAAGACTCACACAGACTAAAAGGAAGAGGATGGAAAAAGATACCGCCTTGATGAACCTAGAAGGTGTTTAAGTCAGATAGAGAAAGATAAATACCATATGATTTCACTTACATGCGGAATCTGAGGAAAAGAACAAAACTAATCAAAAACAGACTCAAATAGAGTGGACAATTTGGTGACAGGTAGAGAGGAGGAGGTTTGGGAAGCACGACATAGGGAATGCAGTTAGCATTAATATGTTGGCCAGGTGGAGGGACAGAGGAGGGAGGGAGCAACTGGGGGGATCATTTTATGAACTATATAGATGTCTAACCAAGGTACTGTATACTTGAAACTAATTTAAAATAAAAAAATAAAGTAGACCTGTAGTGTTTTCAAATCTCTTAATTTGTTTATTCATTCATTCAACGAATTTGAACACCTACTGTGTGCCAGGCTCAGCAGTGAGTCCTAGGGGAGGGAAAGGTGACAAGAATGGGCACGACAGAGTATGCCTTCAAGGGACTTATAATGTAGTGTACTGCAGTGGCCCGGGGGACAGAGACAGGTCAGCAATGAGTAGGCATCTAATATGTGCCAAGCACTGGGCTATTTTCTTAATGCTTGTTTTCATACTTAACCCGTAAACAATTCTGATTTAAAGATGAGGAAACCGAAACTCAGAAATTAATTTGCCCAAAGCCATACGAGTAAGGAGGTATAGAACCTTCTAGGTTACCCCTTCACTTGTCTTGCTTTGCTAAATGCCACAAGAAACCATAAGCATGGAGCTAAAGGAGTTTACAGTTTACAAGGTATCTAGTTCAGAACTGCAGGTTTTAAGGAAGTCTTCATGGAGGGGCACGTGAGCTGAACGTCAAATCAAGAAATGGGGTTGGGAGAAGAGGGAAGAAGGAACTCCACTTTTAAAGGGGGTTGCATGAAAAAGTCAATGTTTACTGGAAAAAAGACTTCGGATGGCGAATTTCAGACGCTGTAGAAAGTTGAATGGGGAAAATATTGTGAAGTGAGGGGGCCTTCAACACTTTCCACAGCCCACGCTGCCATACCCTTCTCAAGCCAGCCCTAAGAAGACAGGCTGCAAAGGCCGCTCACAAACGTATCCATCCTTGGAGAGGAGGCCTCGGCAGTCATCCCCACCCAAGCTGCAGGGTGTCCAGCTGTCCCCAAGACCTGGACGTCAGCCCAAAGGCATTAAGCTGGCAAGCTGGACAAGGGCAGTGCTGAGAATATTAGCAACTCCTCCAGTGGTTCAGAACAATTTATGAGAATCCTAATTAGCTACACAAAAGAACTTCTGCAACCTCACAGGCACTCTCTACTCTGGCTGGCAGCATGGGGTCCCACGCCACCAAAAGCCAGCCTGCATGCCTCAGTGGAAGAGCAGCCAACAAAGGAAGAGGAACATTAATGCTGGCCCACGTGGGCTTCTCTGTGGACTCCTCTCCAGCATACTCCCACTCGGAGATCTGTGAGCAACACTGGTGCTTTCCACGGTTCTACAGTCAACTGCATCAAGGTTCCTTATTAATATAAGAGCAAAGTGAGCGTTATCAATTTGTTATCAATCTAGAGAGTCTTCAAAATGATGGCTTGCAAAGTTGCAGTACAAAAAGGACAAAGGGAATGGCTAGGCACCCAAAGTATCTATCTAACCGAAATGATATATATGGTATCCTTTAACTATTTCATGTATGTTATCTATCTTATATGCCCCAATATAATATTATTAGGGTCTCTAGCTAGTTTTAAAACTGGGAGGGTCCCAGTAAAATGGGTTGAGTCGGTCACCTATTAACACAATACTAATATAAGAGATACATGTGTCATATCTTTCAAATATTTCACATATGATATCTGTCATATATACAATGGCATATACCATATAAATAATTAGTAAAAACATATGATAAATACATATATTTAATTTTATTTGTTCAGTGAACTCGACTAGATACCAGAGATGAGCAATGCATTTCTGAGTTTAGAAATAAATCGACAGCCATGAAGACCGAGCAAAGCTCAAAATAGAAGATTAAATGCTTCTCAATGCTAAAGCGTATTACTTATAGCTAAGACGATCTGGCCACTAGCAACCAAGATTTCTCCCAGCATTATGGTTTAATGGAAAGACAATCAAAACCAGAGTCACATGAACCCGGTTCAATTTTGAACTCTATAAAAATCTATACAGGATGTTGTCCATAGGCCAGCAACATCAGCATGACCTGGAGCTTGTTGGGAATGCAGAATCTCAAGCCCCCCTTCCTCAGACCTACTGAAACTCATCCAAGTGATTCCTGTTCAGGTTAAAATTTGGGAAGCTCTGATGTAGCCCACTAAACCCAACCGAGCCTCAATTTCCTGCTCTGCAATATGGAGATAATACGATCGATTCCAGAGTGTTGTATAAAGAGTTACTAAGATCATTTGTGACGTACTTGGCATGAAACTGGACCACTGCGTGTGGGCTCAAAATTAATCGTTTCCTTGTTTTTTCTCAGCATCAGTTGCTTCTGAATAATATTACTTTACAATCTGTTCTCCTCAATATCTTCTTGCTGGCCTCTATACATCAAAAAGGCTTTAACCTCTCAGATCTTCCTTCTGTCTCTTCAAATCCCGGAACTACATTAAAAATTTACGAAATCCATGAGATTGGTGGGACCTATGAGATCTGCTTTAACCTCCCCTTTGAAGCCAGAAATGCCATTTTTAGGTCCCAAACTTACTCATTTTTTATACTCTCCCTCACATGTCACCTTTTAGGCACCAGAGAGGTACCGGGTACTCAATAGATATTTGCTGGTGGCTGAATGAGTTAATGAATGAGGCTTTGAACTCTGGCCCATTCTACTCTTTGTCTAAATCTCACTACATTTGTTTTCTTTGTGATTTTTTTCAGTCCTTTCATTCTTCCATTAAAAAAAAAACAAAACTAGTGTATCTCATGTTCTTCCCTGACTACTCTCTCACCTATCCGAGATACCTAAGAATATACATATATGTGTATATATTAATTCACATGTGTGAATTATCATAAATATGTTCGTATTTTGAGATGAGGTATTTTAAGTTTATACATTGCCAACCAAGCGGACTGTAAGTTCCTTGAAGGATAGAAGAAAAAGATGGTGACATCACCTTCTTGGAATATCAGTGCCTAGGGAGGTATGTTTCTCAGTAAATGTCAGATATTCGTGGTCAATGCCAAATACTGTTGTTGCTAAACTAATGAGAGCAAAGGACACAACAATTATACAGGAGAAGGAACGTAAGGTCTTATTGGGACCTTGTCTATCTCTTAAGGCAGATCAATAGCCCTTTCCGTGGGGAAAGGCCTGGCGGGCTTCACGTAAGAGGTTCCCTCAATAACCAAACACTCCACTCAAAGGTTATATTTACACAGCTCGTTAGGAAAAATTTTTTATACTTTTGACACTCATTAGACTCGTAATTGTCCACCGAAGCTACTCTATAACAAGAGATAAACACTCCATTCTAGAGGATGAATAATAATTAGGTACCGCTCAGCGCTGTGCTCTTTACAGGTCTAATTTTAGAGTATAATTAATCCTGCCGAAGCTGCATAAGATAAGTGAAATATTTATGCAGCTGTGTTAATTCATGTATTTACTCCTAGAGAGACATTCAGAATTGGTCATGGCTTTCCGGGAAGATTATGTTAAGACGCCCCCTGGAGCAATATCATTTTCTCTCTGATGTCTTTGCATCCAGATGGTCTCTAAAGATGAAGCTGAGAAGACACATTTCCAACCCCAACAGTCTGACCAGGAGAGCAATGAGCCGGGACAGAAAATATCTGCAAGAATCTAGATGCTCTGCTAGTACAAGGAACACACCTCTGGCCTATCCGGATGCCTTTACTTTTTATTTGCCACAAAGAAGAAATTTTCTGTTCGGCATCAGAAATGTTGTTTCCATGATATTGACTTGACCATACTATTGCCAACACAACACTAAAGAAGGCATGTTGAATATGGAGATGTGGATGGACAGTCACAATGAAGAGGAGGAGGAGAAAGATAGCGATGACAGTGATGGTGGTGGTGATGATGATGATGATGATGATGATGGCAGTGGTGGTGGTGTTGGTGATAATAATGGTGATGACAATGCTAATGATGATGTTGATGGTGATGATGATAATGGTAGCAGCTAGCGTTTATTGAACCATTCCTATTTCCAGGTGCTGTGCTTAGCTATGTTCTTGACATGCATTTTCTCCTTCATCCTCACACCAATCTTTTCAGGTCAACGTTTTTGTATCCATTCACAGAAGAGGCTAAGAAAATCACCTCTTTCACGGAAATATTTATAAATGGGACAATAGATTTAATTCAGAAATGTGCTAAATTATTTATTCCTAAAGAGTCTATAAATCTCATGTGTCTAATTAACCAGTTTTGAAAAACATCTTAGTGAATTAAACGTAACAGGAGCCTCACATAATTGATCTCCTTCCAGAGTGAGGCCCCTTAAGGAGAAGCTTTGCCCCTTACTAGCTCGGGGACTCACAAGCCCTCTGAGCTTCGGTTTCCCCCTCTGTGAAATGGGTATAAGCAATACTTCACTTCGTGTGATTGTTACGAATGTTAAATTAAAGAACACAGGTAATACATCCAGTGTGATCACTGGCATATCCTACTCCCTAAATATGCTGCTGTTTCAGAACAGATGCTGCGAAGGCGACCGCAACGTTAGGTAGGAGTGGAGTTAGAACTCGTTATTCGACAGCTGCCCATCGTATTTAAAAGTTTCCTGTCAAATGAAATACATCCCAGTAGTAACCATTCATCCATATGCGTATTTATTCATGCAATCCTTCACTGACCAGTTATCTGCTACATTCAGGATTCTGTGGTGTTCGCTGCTGGAAACAAGGCTCTCGTTTGTTGAGTAGTACACCTCATGAAGGGTTGCTCAGGACAACCACTCTGGTAGATAAAACGATTAGCCCCAATTCTTCACCTCTCTCTGTGTCCATACCCCTTGTCGTATAACTCCAAAATTCTTTCCATAAAAGGTAGAGCATACCTCCAACCCCTTGGCCTTGGGCTTGGCCATCTGACTTGCTTTAGACAGAAGGGTGTTAATAGATATAATAGTGACAAAGCAGAGACTTGAGATAGACATGTGCAGTTAAATGTTCCTTTTTGTGCCTTGGACACAGCCAAGAAAAGAGCTTTTCCGAGGTGGCTGCTGCCCTTTCTGCCTGAGATGCAGAATAAACACATGAAGAGCAGAGAGCACACAGCAGATCTGTGGCTTGCAGAGAGAGTAGAGTCACCCTAGCCATCACAGCCCGAGGCAGAGCTTCTCCAATCAAACCTGCACTCCCGTGAGCAAAATAGATGCTTATTGTTGTACGCCTCTAAGATTTCACAGCAACAGCTGACCAGCACAGCCACAATCACTATTACACAGCAGAGAACATGGCTCATGATCTGAGGAAGGTACAAATGCCCTACAGGGAATTCAAAGAATCAGATGTTCTTACTTGGGGGTTAAATATAAAACACATCTAGCTTTCTTGATGGCACTTTGGGAATCTAGGGTTTAATTCTGGGAGTAGAAAGAGGACGAGAAGCTGCAAAGCATTATGTATTTTGTTAAAATTCACACCAACCCTATGCACGAACCACTGTCCATTCCAATATTGTATCTGGCCATTGTGGTTGCCAGATTTTCCTCCCCCAGCTCTAGACAGCATAGCACATTCTGCACCACTCCGAATGTAGCCTCCACTCGTTCTTGAATGCAGCTTCTGCCCTTGGCCCTGAGCCTCTGTACCCTACTCGCACTTACTCAAGTTTCCAGTGTTAACGTGCCATGTCTGCTGGATTTGCTCCTATCTCAGAGGGAAATCGACTTGCCAGCTGAACCATGACAGGCCCCTGAAAATGATGTCATGGAACTCCAGGCTGTGGTAAAATTGCCAACCAGGAAATGGAGAAGCACAGACAGGGGAAATGCTGCCAAAGACAGAGTTGGCCCAACTAGCTCTACAGTTCCATAAATGCCACTATCCCATTAGACTAGAGCTCTATGAGGGTGGAAAGTGTGTATATATATATATATATATATTTTTTTTTGCATGATAGAAAGTCAAGGGGTGGACTATACTGAAAACCTATGAGATTTCTGCTCACTATTCCTTTTCTAGAAATTGCCTCTCATTCATTCCTTCATAGAATAACAGGAGCTGTTGTGTTAGTATAACGCAGCCCCACCCTTTATTCACTCCTGGTGGGTCCTTGACCCAAAATACACTTGTAATCTTTCCTCTGGGATTTGAATTTTAGAATTGAGAGACTAGAGCTTGGGACTCGCCGTCGGCTGGTTATGTGGTCTCACGGATCTAGAGCGGAGGTCTTTAGCTTTAGCAGTACTAAGATTGGGGGTTAGATAATTCTGTTTTGAGATGTGGGGGACTGTCCTGGGCATCGTGAGGCCTTTGCCAGCAACCATCCCTCATCCCTGACCTCTACCCACAAGATGCCAGTAGCAAACAGCCTCCTGGGTCGTGACAATCAAAAATATCTCCATACACAGCCAAGTGTCCCCGAGTGGGAAAATCCCCCTCCTACTGAGAAGCATTGCTATAGAGGACCTGTGAATTCCTGCCGTTGAGGCCCCAGGACTGTCTGGTTCCTGCTTTTTTTTCCTCTAAATCTATCAGCTCAACTCTTTCCTAAATTCACTGACATGAACACTTCTGCATCCTTAAAATAAATTCTTTTACAAAATTTAGTTGCCTATAATTGATTTCCATTATAAGCAACCTAAAGAACCATGGTATCATGGGATAGGCGCCCAGTAAAAACTTTTAGTGAACAAATTCGTCACACAGAGAGCAACTGGAAGGAAAGCCAACGGGAAAGCAGAGAGCATGAAGGTCTCTAGTCCCCTGAAGTAGGGGGCCACCCACGGTCTTACCATCGCCCACAAACTGAAGCAGGGCCAAGTCAATCTGCCTCTTCCAAGGGGAGCCTTTCTGGAGGGCAATTCCGTAACCAGTGGTGGCAAAGATGTATCCACTCCCAATGGTCACCAGCTTGCAGCCTTCGTCCCGCCCAGCCTTGTAATTCAAGACCGCCGCATCGTAGATGAACGCGTCCAGCTTCCTGCAACGACAAGAAACCAGGGAGTCATGGGGATGGCTGGGGGTACCTTCTCGGGGCACGGCCCCCCAAGGCCTAACCCAGAATCACACACTTTCACACTGGAGATGACGACTCACGGCTGCTCCATCCTCTTGTCATAAAAGGATCTATTTTTAATGAGGAGATAAAAGCCAGAACTTTTTTGCTTCAACTTACAAGAGGCAGTTAAATAAAGACCTGAAGAATCCTTATGCCCAAGTGAGTAAACAGTAGAGTTTGCTGGTTTGTTAAGTGCTGCCCTTAGCACTCCCCACGGGGGAGGATGTCGGCCTACTTAAAAGGTTTACATCAGAACAAAGCAGACCGGTGAGGGGCCAGAGGGTTTGGAGGGGCCGGTGGGAGGGGAGAGGGACTACACATAAATGATGTTTCTTCCCTCTGAAAGATACATGCTTACTGTGTATTTATCTTAAGAAAATTATAACATAATAATTTTAAGAAACCCAAATAATGTAGAACATACTAAGAATACACTAAAAATTAAAATCACTCATAATTCTACAAGTCAGAGGCAAACCCCTGTTAGCGTATCAGTGAACAACCTTCCGAAGTTTTTATGCGTGTGCAGGTGCACACGCACAGTCACACACGTACACACACATACATCTTTTAAAACAAGGATTGGTAACTTTTCCAGAAAGACGATAAACAGTTTAGGCTTTGTGGGCCATATGGTCTGTGTGGCAACTCACCAACTTTGCCACTGTAACATATTATGGGCTGAACGGTGTCCCTCACCCCAAAATTCATATGTTGAAGCCCTAGCACCCCCCTCCAGGGCCTTAGAATGTGACCTGATTTGGAAATGGAGTCATTGGCGATACAATGAGCTACGATGAGGTCCCCCTGGAGTAGGTGGGCCCTGAATCTAATACAACTGGTGTCTTCATAAAAAAAAGGGAAATGTGGCCACAGACGCACACACGGGAGAACGCCATGTGAGAGCGGGAGGGCTGGTGCCACAAGTCAAGGGGCTACCGGATGCCAGGGGAGGGGCTGTGACGGGTCCCCTCCCGAAGGCCTTCGGAGGACAGGCGAATGGCCCTCCGACGCCTCGATCTTGGACTTCCGGTCTCCAGGACTATGAGGCAAAGCGTTCCTGTTGGTTAAGCCTCTCAGTTTGTGGTACTTCGTCCCAGCAGCTCTAGGAAGCCAGAGCACAGATGACACGTAAACGAATGAACTCAGCTCTGTTCCAGGAAAAGGTGATGTGCACAAACGGACCGGCCCGTGGGCCGTCGCTGGCCAGCCCTGTTCTAACCCCCGAACTATGGTCACCGCGCAGACCACTTTGTGCTTTGTTTTCTTTTTTTCATTTCACACCACACAGAGTGAACATGTTTCGTGCCAACGAACACGGCACTTTTTTTTTTCTTTTTTCTTTTGATACATTTATTTTTATTGAGGTATAACTCCTACGAAATAAAGCACTGAATTATTACATACGTACACATCCTTGAAATCGCCACGCACATAGAGGCATAGAACATTATCATCATCGCCCTGCGCCCCTCCCAGATTGGCAGCTCCCCAAAGGCGAGCACCACAGACTCCCTCAATGGCATGGCAGTGCATCATTCATTATGTAGATTTTTATTAGGGGGCAGGCACTGCAATAATCAACTTTTAAAGTTAGTTAACAAGGCTGAAATGATCGCCCTTGAACTCCATGGGTGATACTTCAACTCGAAAGTAGGTAAGAAAATGAAATCGGAGATTACCCAAGTTGACATTTTCTCAACTTGACTGCCTTTCTTTCTTTCTTTCTTTCTTTTTTTTTTTTTAACAGGAAAACATAAAACAGTGAAGTGAAGACAAATAAAAGTGGGCAGGGAAAGGACGTAAAATGCTGCATCCGTTCAGAGACAGCTGCTAAAGGACTCCCGATGGAATCGAAGCTGTTTGAAAGGTTTACGACCGTGTTCTTCATCTTGATTTTTTGTTTCTGCGATGGTTAGAGGTGGGGCGAGCCTGCAAGGCTTGTCTCACCAACAGAAATACTCTGAAGCTTTTATCCCAAGGCTGTGGGACTGGAGACATGGTTTTCTACTCTGAGAGTATTAAAGGGGGATGAGGTCATCCAAGCAGAAGAGGAAGAAGACTGGGCATTGTCAAGGGCGACGGCTAACGAGAGCTGACAAACCAAGAGGTAACAGTCTTCCTGGACAGCCAGTAATACTGACGACTGTGGAAATATAGGATGGAAAAAAAAGAAAAAGTAATATGGGATGGGGAGTTTTAAAAGGTTTGCGTAGGGCATGTGACAGGAGCAGGTGAAAGGAATCTGAGTTCTCGTCTAAATGGCGTGACCTTGGGGAAGTCACTCCTGTCTTTGAATTACCAGTCCCTCCTCTGTGAAATGAGGTAATCATGGTGGCCCTGCTGAGATGCTGGTCCAGCTGAGGCTTTCTTTGAGTCTGCAAGACAACAGTCACCTTCTGTCACACGCCATAGGGAAACCGAGACTCTGGAGAGCGCGTGTATCCTGAGGGCTTCAGGCCGCGGATGGCGTTTGTCCTCGTGACGAAGCGGGGGGTGCTTGCAGTGCCAATACTTTACATATCAGAGTTGCCATGGAGATGCCAAGAACCTGGGTTTTATTACGACTGTCTAAGCCTCACCCAACTCTCTTAATTCCTCAAAAAATAAACATAAATACACACATATGTGTGCACAGGGGTGTTTAAACGTTAAGGCCATCTGTTGGTACTCGTGGGGTGAAATTTTCCCCATCCTGTTAACCCACTATGTGCTGATGCATTTCTTGGATGGAAATTTAAAACTGTACCTGGCAACCACATAAGAGGTGTCCAACAGTGGTGTTTAAATCATTAAGGACAGATTTCTGCAAATCATTACCATATTTCATAACAAATCTTTTTTCAACTGAAAGAAAAATATTCCTGTTGTTAAAAAGAAAAAATCAAAAATCTCTGACGTCCTCGAATGTGGGCTCTGTGGTCAAAGACTCTGAGCAAGGAACGGACAATATCTGCCCTTCGAGGGCTCCTGGGAATAAAGTGATATCATATAAGTTTAATGTGTACGCAGGGTTTGGCACATAACAAACGCACAAGACACACAGATGCATTCAATCGAATTCAGATTTTACAGCAAAGGGGCTTACAGCTTTTATGCATTCTTTGTGACAAATCCAGTCCTGAAACTTTATATGCCTTATCTCGTGTCATTTACTCCTTCTAACTGTGCGCAGATTTCCATACTACTGCCATCCCAATTGTGAGATGAGAAACCGAGTCACTGAGACGTAAAGTGACTCTCTGCCACCACCCAGAGCAGCATTTGAACTTATGGGGTCTGATGCCAAAGGCCACAGAATAACCATTACAAGCACATGGTCTAGAAGACCTCTGGAATAAGTGGAGGCAGCTCTATTCCTTATGAAATTCAGACCGGGGGGTTGCAGCTGTCAATCAAGCCTAATGCTATAAAAAAAGAAGCAAGAATGAGACCAGAATAGTCCAAATTTAAAAAGCTTTGGTGGGCTGTTCAGCTTCAAGTGTCTCTTTCCCAACAGATGCATCGCCATGTAAGGTCTGGAGTCACCCCCACAGAAACGTCTCTGGCCCCAGCACATCCTACCTCATTTCTTTGTGAGATATTTAGGCACAGATGGACACAGCTTCTTGTTGAAGGTAAAGGAGAAGAAAGAGAAAAAAAGGCTACCTGAAACTGAAGCCCAATTTAGACCAAAAGTATTTGTGGGGACTGGAGTTGCGATCGCTGGGGACAGAGTGATATATTAGGCTGCTGCGTGGTAACTGGCAGCTCTGCGTTTGGAACATCACAGAGATAAAAGGCTAGCTCTGTGGGAGAGAGGTCCTCAGAGCTCAGAGCAGTCAGCTGGGCACTTGAGGGCTCACAGCTACAGAACCCAGATATGCTACCCCGCTCGGCAACTTCTGCTTTTCGAGAGGAAATCTCTTTGTCCCTACCTTCTCAGCTCATGCTGAGGCCACATGGCTGTCACTGGCTAAGTACTTCTCCCACTGGGCAGAAGAGGCTCAAAGGACAGGATCTGAGAACTGTGATGGGGACAGAGCCCCTACCCAGCCCAACTCACCCCCCTACAGAGGGGCAATCTCTTCTCCAAACAGTTGTGACAAACAGAACGACGCTTTGGCTCCCCAACATGAGGGCTGACGCGGAACGGGGGCCTGGAATGGATGCCACACTGTTCTGTGCTGGCTGCGTGACATGCCCGCCCCCTGCCAGGCATCATCGAGGCTGTGTGGGTGCTCTCGCTCTCTCCTTGTCATGGGCAGTCCTCAAAGAAAGCAAATGATTTAAAACGACGGCAATTCAGAATGGAAGAGGGGAGATAAGACCTCCTTTCTGCGAATTTGCGAGGAAGCGAAGGAAGGAAGGCTGTCGCATGTGCACCATGCTACTTTAACTTAGCCGCTTCCTGCCAGATTTTTCAACAGCTTTGAAGAGGTGCTACAGCTTGCTTGAGTGCGTAGATCTGATCTGCTTCGTTCAGTCAGTCTCTCTTGTACCTGCACAATGGCCTGACGTAGCCCCAAGATTGTCCGTTGGCGAATCTGATTTCTCGGACACAAAGAAAGACCTTGGCACCTTTGACAGTGGGGACTTGTATTGTCAAAGGGCTTGACATTCCCTAACCCAAAATTTCCAGTTTTAGCTCATCATCTCCTTGTGCATGTTTTCAGATGCTCTCTGGGGGTCTCAGCACATTTAAAGGCTAATTATATAGTTAAAGTTAATTATTCATTCATTAACATTCAAGAAGCCTGGTACAAGACATTGACTTGTTCTGATGAATTAATGAAATCTGTGTGTGTGTTTTGGAGGTCTAGTCTAAAGTGTTACTGAAAATTAAACAACTCTTTGATGATAACTGAGTTTTTTTTTTTTTAGGTCACATCAAAGCCTTGCTGGGAAGAGAAACACATCACTCAGCAATTTAGGCCACTCAGCACATCCCGACAACTATGGGACAGCAGATCGGGCTCAGATCCACTTCTGCTCACACTGTAAATGAGGCCTTGTTATGGGACCTCTCTGAGCTTCGGTTTTCTCATCTGTCAGATGGGGAAGTAGGAGCTCTCTCACAGGACTGATGGAAATGGAAGTGAAGGTGTTTTGTGAGTTGCAGATTTGCTGTAAACCCAGAAGACGGTTGTAGCGGTGACGACGTCATTATGCAGAGGAGCGATGCTGGCATATCGTTATCATCATCGTCCAGCACCCAGACACAGGGTTATTCGTGGGTAAAGGGCATTGGCGAGCCCAAGAAGCGATACCCGTGAGGCCTGACAATTTTTGCAGGTAGGTGCCTGCTTGGTCAACAGACACAATAGGCACAGAAGCTGTACCTGCCATCGGCATAGGATACTCTAAAACTGGCTTTAGGAAAATGGCCTAGAATCATATTTTGACTCTGAGTTTGTGAATACAAAGTTTAAAGTCAAAATTATACCACCATTAATGCATTTTTACCAAGGAAACACTTTCAGAACAAACTCCATTAAGCTAATTTAATTCCTAGATCGATGTTTCGCATAGCATAAATTGTTTCCATTTTTTGGGGAAACTATTTTCACTGGGATTGATTTTTTTTGGTGTTTAAATTTTATTATGATTTGATTCATTGATCAACATTTGGAGCATAGCAAATTTTACTGATTTATAACTTCTGCTATTTTGAGTTTCCTTTTGTGGTTATTATTTCCATCGAGCCTAATTCTCCTGTTTCAAAACCGTGCAGAGATCCAAAATTAGCCAAGAAGATTTGAGTCGCTATGGATTTTTAGTCAATAATAAATTTCACCCTGTGTGCTTTTAGCTGTTGTGAGTTTAATTTGTGTTAATTACTTCTATCAGAAATATTCACTGTGGATTGGGGAGAAAAAACAGACGGATGGTTAATATTTATTTTTTAACTGAGACGATTCTGAGCAATTTCGTAAGACGGAGAGAGGCAGAGAAGGAGAGAGGAAACGGGAGGGAGAGACAGAGGAAGGGAAAGATCGAAGGGGGCACCGAGTAAAACAGGAAGAATGACAGAGAAAGAACACAAGAGAGTGAGGAAGAAGCAAAGAAGAAGGAAGAGACAGCAAGACTCAGAGAGGGAAAGAATAAAGGAGGAAGGTGGACTTATAAGGTGAGACTAAGAGACAAAGTGGGAAGGACTGACGGAAAAATGGAAAGACTGAAGGGGAGAATGAATAGGAAATGAGAGCAAACGCTGGAGATGAATAAGAAATGAGAGCAAATACCATCACTGCCTACCGACTAACAACATCGAAAAACAGGAAAGAGTTAAAATGAAACAGCAACATCCTGCTTTGTTTCTGTTACATTTCACATTAGACTCAAATTAACCATGTCTAACGAGTTGCTTGATCATGTAATGCAGTCTTTTAATTTTTCAGATGAGGAAACTGAGGCTCACAGGTCTCTGCTTAAGGTGTCCGACAGAGTGGATGGTTCCAGACCAGTTTACTACTTGCCAAAGCAATGCACCTTTGGGGTCACTGCTGGGCTTCCCTATCTGAGGCCAAGTCCTCAGGTGGGATGTGGGGTTAGCGGAACAATACACAGGGCAAGGCTGTGTACTTCTTTAAGCCTTGATTTCCCCATCTGGCCAGAAGGAAAACCATCTCTCCCACAGTGGTTAAAGGAATTTGCTATAAATTTGCTACAAACTTGCTATAAATTTGCTTAGTGAATTATAAAGCACTACCCACATATTATTCTTTCTTTATGCTATAACTCATGTTCTGACATAGGAGAAGTATTGATTCCTTCCAGAATGTAAATCTTTTATCGAATTCCTTAGAATATACTCTTCAAGGGTTAGATCTAGAGCTAACTATTTACTGCATATTCCAAGGTGCACAGTATGTAATAAAGAATGCTCATAAAGGTTTTCTTTGTTCAGACTTTTCTTAAATGTTTACTGTGGGCCAGACACCATGCTCCTTGCCTGTGTCTTGCATTTAATCCATACAACACACTCCTACGTAGAGGTACTAAAATTAGTATCATTTTGTAAAAGGGGAAACGGAGGTCTACAAGGTTAATTAACTTGTTCAAGGTCCCACGGCTGGATATTATTAGCAGAGAGGGACTCTGAACTCAGGATGCTTAGATTTTAAGCATCACACTGTACTGCTAGTAGTGACGATGACGCTGCTGAACTTGTCACACACTAGGACTGAAAGACAGGGAATCTCAAAGGCCAGAACACATGAAAATAAAAGACGGAACAGGATAAGAATCAAAATTTGATAAAACCCTACTAGGTGTCAGGTACGGTGCCAGTACTTCCCCCCAAGTCTATTCATTCGACTCAAAGGAATTTCAGGAGACAGGATTTTAAAGATGTTAGGAAACAGGCTCAGAGAAGTTATTTAACTGGTTGAAGGTCACACAGCCGGCAATGATCAGAGCCAGCGTATGAAGCTGGGTGATTCTCACTGCACAGCCCATGTCCTGCACCAAGAAGCCACTCAGAAAATAAATGTCAATCGACCAGTCCAACTGGCTGAATAAGGCTAAAGTTTTTAAGACAGTACAAATACTTTGACCCCAAATTCTTCTGCGATCTTTCCTAGGGAACTACTTGTGGAAGTGCACAGAGGACTCATCGAGATTTTTAACACAGTCACCTGACTAACGTCCCCCTGGAGGAAAATGGTTAAATAAGCTGTGACATATGCACACCATGGGACTGTTCCCAGCAGTCGAAGAGAATAAAGGCAAAGACACCTACAGATAAGGAAGGCTCTTCAAAACATATGATTAATTGAAAACCAAAGGGTGACATATTGCATCATTTGATAGCATCCCACAAAATGAAATTTTATAATTATGCGTAGACATATAAATATATGCAAATGCATCTTGCAAGGGTCTAGGAGAAATGGCATGAGATCAAACAGATAACAGTGCTTACCTGGCAGGGGGCGGAGGTTTGGGGTTGGGACAGGGTCCAGGAGATGCTTATTTATCAGCAGTTTTGACTTTTTACAATGAGAAGTAAGACACCATAGTGCTTAGAGCACAGATGCTGGAGCCAGTTCGAACCGCAGCTCCGCAGCTGACCAGCACCTGCCTGGGCAAGTGACCTGACCCTCTACACGACGTTTCTCTGTGCATACAACAGAGATGCCGGATGTGCCAATCTCAGGAAGGTTAAATGAGAAAATGCAGGTAAAGTGCTGTTAACAGCACCTGGTGCAGAATGAGGACCACTAAACAACTGAGATTGAGGAGGAGGAACGGGGAAGGCACACAGCGAGAAGGCCATGTGGAGACAGACGGGAGCGACGCAGCCGCAAGCCTAGGACGCCTGTTGCCACCAGGAGCTGGAAGAGGCAAGGAACGACCCTCGCCTAGAGCCCTCAGAGGGAGCATGAACCTGGGACACCTTGACTTCGAACTTCTGGCCTCCAGAACTGCGAGAGAATAAATTTCTGTTGTTTTAAGCCGCCTGGTTTGTGGCCTGAGAAACTCCTCCGGCGCGTAACCCGATGGGGTGGGACCTGACTTTCTATCGCTCCTCTGCCTGCCTTTCTCTCAACAGAAGGAGACTGGGCTTGCCGGGGTGGGGACGGCTGATCAGGGGTGGCCCTGGCACTTACCACAGGTGTGACAGTGCCTCCCCACGTGAGCTGAGGCCTTCCACAGCCTGAGCGAGCCTGGCCCCAGGAAGACACACCCCTCCTGCTGCTGGCTCACGACGCTGAGAGGACACAGAGCCTGATGCTTCACACCATGACCATTTCGGCACCTGGGTCAGTGGAACCTGATCACGGTTCTCACAGAGGAGAGAAAGGAAGAGCACTACTGAGGTTTTTGGCATCTCAGCTGCCGGCACTGGACGAGAGCATCCAGCTCCCTGGTTCTGGTCCTGCCAGCGCATAACGAAGGGGTCCAATCCTGCCCAGAATTGCTCACTTGTCGGGACAGGCAGATGAGCACATCCCGGTAGGAAGTGACGTCGGGTCGAGTGTGAACGCTGCCTCCGCCGCTTACTTGTCTTTCGGACAAGTTGCTTCTGCTCCCTGAGCCTGTTTCCTCTTCTGTCAAATGAAAAAAGAATGTCTATTTGGCAGAGTCCAGTCGGGATAAAACGAGGTCTCATGTTCGAAGTCCCCTGCAGGGTTCAGCCATCAACGGGAAGAGGCAATCCCTGAGGAGGTGGGACCGGGGAGGTGCTCCCGCTTCTCCCTCTCCCCAGGGGGACTCTCCTGGCCACGTGTACCCCCAGGCAAGGACAACATCCTTCTTTTGGTTCGTTTTCCCCTTTTTGGTTCATTTCTTTTCCCCATCTCAATGGGAGGAGAAATATTGCCCGTTTTTAAATCAGTATAAGGCTTTTAAAGGAAAAAGAGACATTTTTAAGCGTGAACGAAATTGGTTCTGGGTTTTGCATAATAGCGGGCAATTAGAAACAGGCTAATTGCATGATATTATGGAAATATTCATATTTATTATTTTAAGTTATGACTCTAAGCACGGGCTCTGGAGCAAGTGTAACCCCAGACAAGCTATTTAATCTCTTCATGCCTACCCCCTCCATTGTAAGTGGGGTCATGACAGCCACTGTCTCATCATAGGCTTGTTGTGAGGTTTAAATAAGACAATGTAGGCAAAACAGAACGAAAGGTACCTGGCACACAAGTAAACTCCCAATAAATGTTGTCTCTTAGTTAGAAATACCTCGCTTAGTTTCCAAAACAGATTGCAATAGAGTAAGGTTTAAACATATGGATAAAGCAATTCAAGTTCAGTGAAATCAGAGGGGGAACGGGGACTAAGGCCTAAGGGAAAGCCAGAAGCAAACATTCAGGACATAAGCTGTCGGCAGTTGCTAACACAGGATCATAAATTAAGCTCTGAACTGTGTAGTAGCCCAAGCCAAAAAAAAAAGAATACTATAAGTCATTTCAGAAATTGTGTTGTCCACAAGATAAAAGCATGCCTTAAAAGTAAAGAAAAACGATGTGGTTCATGGCACGGAAGTCTGAGATGTGTAGGATGACAGTCTAAACAAATTGGTCTATGATAACGGTATCAGCAAGCTTTCAAAAATAACTGTTTCCGGTAGGGCCCTCCAATGCCAGCCAAGGTATGATGAAAACGCAGAGCAGTAAAGTTAATTAATAGTCCTCTAGCTTGATGATATATCACCTGGTCGTTTGATGTGAACGCTGTCCCACAGGCACGGTACAGATTTAACTGAGAAAAGCGGAGCACAGGTTTCACGCACGCTGATTTGACATGTGTAAACGTGTGGACGAATTCCCGAAGGAAATGCAGGAAGAAATGAAGAACTATGTTCAGAAGGAACTTTTTTTCCTGATTATTATGGCTAATACTTTTGTTGCAGAGAATTTGTTAACTAGAAAAGGATATGGAAAAGGCGATAATCCTAACGATCTGGCAATATCTCTGATAACATTTGGATGTGTTTCACTTCATTTTAGTCTCCTTTCTTTCTCTCTTTCCTTCTCTCTCCATCTCTGAGTTTACAGAATTGAGATCCCACTTTATTTAATCCTCTCCTTTTTTCCCTATTTTTAATACTTTATGGGTGGCCTTAAAATTCTGTTACTATAGTGTTAGTAGAATTTAACAAGAAATAATCCAAGTACAAAAAAAAAGATGTTAGTGATTTCCTGAGCTTACATCAAGGAAAAAATTCCCGAGTCTATGATGCAGTAGCAATTATTTTTTAGCTTTGTTTGCAGTGTGGGGGTGGATCTCAGAAACCAGGCCATCGTCGGTCTAATTTTCTCTGGAGACGATGCGATCCCATTTAGGAGATCAGCTCATTGAACCCTGCTGTCTATGCCTCCTTTCAAATTTGGCAGCTGAAAGTGAGCCTTCCGAGTTTGATTCTGCTTGACTGATAAGACAGCTAATAAAACCTGCTTACATGGCATCCTTGAAAGACCCTGCTCTGCAGAGCAACTAAACTTCATTGAGGATCCTTCTGCCTTCCTGGTCTACCCGTGTCTGGGAAATTTCCATGTCCCTGCACCCGTTTCTTTTGAGGATGGAATGAGGATACGGTGATCTTATCAACTCTCAGATCGCCAATTAATAAATATATATTAGGTAATATATGTGTATCACATACAATATTAAATATGCATATATATGAATACATATAATATATCACTTCAGTCTCCAATTCCTCCCTGAGCTCCAATCTCGCATATCCAACTGCCAAATTGGCACTGCCCAGCGGGGAGGCAAGCCTAACTCCCACACCTAATAACGCCGCCACGTAGTTACTTAGTTAAATAGCCTGTTGGGTAACGAGTTATCCTTATGGAGCCTCAGGTTCTGCATTTCTTAAAGGGCATAATAACAGTGCCCAGCTCAAGGAATGTTGTGAGGATTAAATGAGATTATGCATGAGAAGCGCTCGGGGCTGCATGTCACATATTGTTAGGTTTCAATAAATGCAAAGATGATACGGCAACATGATGATGTTGTCCCAAAGGCACTTGCAACTTAATGCGCCCAAATCTGAACTCGTTTTCCTCCAGGCCTCTGGAGACTCCTTCTTCTTCCTTGTTCTGTCCTCTCCAGGGAGAAGACCACATCTTAGCATTCAACTAATTAACCCCACAAAGCCCATGCTCTACCTGCATCTGAGTCACTTGAACTGCTAATAAAGTCATGGATTCCTGAACCCCACGGGCTTTCAGAATTCGTGCTCCAGAACACAGGTTCCATGCTCAATCACCTCTTCCGGGAAGACAGTCAGTTCTGACACTTGCAGGTAGATGTGACCACCTGCCTCCTTTTGTTTTTATAGACACATCATTGAATACAATTTGAGCTTTGCCAAAAAAAAAAAAAAAAAAAAGTGCTGCTTATTGGTCAAAAGACATCCCTCCCTTCTTGTCTTCTCAAACTACTCAACGTAAAGGAAATCGAAAGATACTTGTCTGTTTTCCAGCATCGCTGGGCTGGAAATGAAATCAGAGAGGAAATGGGGGGAGAGGGACCTTGAAGGCTAAAGACTGATGCTTCTCAAAGAAACTGGGACTTTTTCAGAAATTTATATACACATAATTATACGTGAAGTCAATTTAAAAAACAAAAACAAAAACAAAAAACCATCGCACTGTGTCTTGAAATATTAGGCTCTTTGGAGTTCTGGGGACATTGATAGTTCACTTTAAATCTGGCATAAGTGCTATGCTTGCAGCTTTGCCCACGTGCCGCAACTTCTTGGAGAACACTGGCTTCTGATGACGGAGCATTTGTAAATCTAAATCGGTCTCCACGCATTTCATCTTCAGTTCTCTTTTCTAGAGTGGACGTTCTAAAACCTGACTGCTATACATCAGAATCAACCGAAGAGCTTGTGGAACCCTGCTGATTCCTAGGCCCCTGCTCCCAGAGATTCTGATTCTGTTGGCTCGGTGGGGTTCAGGATCCACATTTTTATTAGCATCCCCACTGATTCAGATTCAGCCTAGGGTTTGAGAAACACTGGTCTAGAAATCTGGGGTTATGAACAGCTCATCTATTCCTGAAAAATCCTATCTCTGTCGATGTTTGCATGTCAAACCCTATTTTCTCTTTGATTTATCTGATAATTTCTGGAATGCCTTATCTCTGTTTATTATAGAATTCAACTAACAATGAAACTGAACGACTTAGGTTTCAAGTTTCTCTCTGCCTATGCCCTTCTTAAAGCAATTTTGGATCCCAAAGATAAGTTATACTCTGTCCCAATAAAATGTGTTTATTGAACGCCTTTAGAACAGTACTTCTCAAAATTTAGCATGCATCAAAATGGAGTGGGAGACGGGAAGGAGACAAAAGAGAATACTTGTTACAATGCAGATTCCTAGGCTCCATCAATGGAGAGAAGGGTCTATGTTGGGCCCAGATACTTGCATTTTAACAAGTAATCACGGAATTCAGGTACAGGTTGTCTGCTGACCAGGTTTGGAGATGCCCAGCTTTGGAGCATGATTCCAAATCATCTCTGTAAAACTGACAATTGTTTATACGTTTATAGACGTGGTCTGTCTGGAATTTTGAATTTTGGAAAATTTTAAATACGTGTTCAAGTGTTTGAAACAAATAAAAGAATCTCAGAACTATTTCAGAGATCAAAGAATCCAGCTCTTTCACTTTTCAGATGGGAAGACTGAGGCTCAGAGAGGTGACACAGTCTGTCCAAGGCCACAGCTAGCTAACGAGAGAGGCATGACTCAAACCAAGCTGGGACTGTCATTCAAAGCTCCTCAAACCCAAAGTTCCCCCTGTGTTCCAGGCTCTCTCAGGAAGTTACACTCTATAAAGAAGCCTCTCCCTTCCAACGACCCTGGAGTATGTGCATGCACCTTCCATAAGCAGCAGACGGATGCTGCTGAGACTTGTGGGTAGAGGATCAAGACCCGACAGCTGAGTTACATGCTCCGGCTGTGTACATCAAGACTCACTGGATTTTAGGCTATTAGGGGTGTCCTGCGGTTACCAATTCAGGAGTAGACGGGACACCTCCCTCTACCTTCCAGAGGGACGGAAACTTCTAGAGATGCTGCACATGGTAAAGGAGGGAACATTTATTTTTTTTAAAGCTGGGTGGTGGGTATGTGAAGAGTTCATTTCATTATTTATTATTCCTTGAACAGTATACCCTCATGATATTTGCTCTTGTAAAATTGTTTTATGATATATCATGCCTTAAAATAATGTATTTCCTAATGAAAAATTGAAAGGGGACACAGGATGTAAGAGGGAAGAAAAAGGCCATCAAGTGTTAAGTAGACACTCGAAAGATGGAAGTCTTGCAGTTGGAGCTGAGCAGACATGATCAATCCAGAGTCAGATCGTGTGCAGTTCTGCAGTGGCTGTTCTCAAATTTGGGTTCTCGTCATCATCTGAGGAGCTGGAGTCCTATCTCACACTCTACACCCAGAAAAACTCCAAATATCAGAAACGCAACCAAACTAGAGAAAAGCAGGAGAAAGTTATTTTGTAACCTCAGAGTTATGAAGGACTTTTGAATTACGACTCAAAATTCAGAAGCCATAAAAAGAGGTTGATAAATTTGATGACAAACAAATAAAAATCTGCATGGAAAAAAAATATCATCCAAAGGCTCAAAAGACAAACAAGAAAAATTAGGGAAACATTTGTAATCATACCACAAAAAAGTCATTTCTCTATAAATTAAGAAAAAAAGCAATGAACCAACAGAAAAAATAATGTTTTCCAAAAAGAAATTACAGAAGCCTCTTAATTACATATGAAAATATGGTGAAATTTACTGATAATAAGAAAAAGTGCAAATTAAAATACATTTTGGCACATGTTTTACCTATTATGATAGCAAAATTTTATAAGATTGATGAAAATCTATGCTGGCAAAGACTTTGGGGAGACAGGCACTCTTATACATTGATGAAGTAAAGGTGAATTTCCTTTGGAGGGAAATCTGTCAATGTCTGTCAAAAGTAATTACACGTAGTCTGTCACCCAGAATTCCAAGAAATTTCTTCTGTGCTGCATGTGACACTCACACAAGGATATTCATTGCAATGTAGTTTGCCATAGTCAAAGATTGAAAACCACCTAAACCCTTCGATAGGAGACTGACTAAATACTGCATGGCACATTAACACAATGAAAGACTATGAATCTATAAATGATAATTTTGTAGCTGATAGAGAAGGATCTGGAAGGATACACAGGAAACTAGTAAATAGGGTTACTATGGGGGGTTTTCCAGACAGATCGAAGGAACTGTGGAAGAAAAGCTTTCTACGGTTTATCCTTTTATGTAATACTTTTTGATTTTTGAATTATAGAGATTATTTATTCGAACTTTAGCTTGATTAATTTAAACAATGACCCCCCCCGTCGAGGCGCCTGTTAAACACGTCAGCGGTTTCCCCAGCAGCGACTCCACTGAAGTGGAACCCCTAGATAGGAGCACTGCACCCTCCTGCTAAGGGTTAGGGGACTCACTTCTTCACAAAGACTCACACTCCTTTATCTCTGGTGTCTGAGTTTAAAGTAATAGTGCAAAGCACCCCCTCAGGGGAGATTTAGTCTAGGGTAAACCCACCATCTGCCCAAGTTTGCTAAAATGGATAATTATTATTACATGGTTTCCAGAAAACAGTTTGTACAATTTCTGGCCATGGACAGTTTCCATTTATCTTCTCCTTTTTGTTTGCATTATTTAAAAAAAGAAAAGAAAAGAAAAAAAAAAACATTTTGTGGGTGGCAGATGGATAAAAAGGGGGTGAGCCAGGCTTCAAGCACTGTTTCTAACCATTGTCATCCATGTCTGCACTTACGGTCTGTCAAAAGCAACATTATATGTTGATGAAAAGAGCACAGTGGAAACAAACAAACAACAGCCACACCCATGGCTAAGATGGAAAGTCATTAAAAAATCTGTCTTTTCTGATAGCCACTGAAATCGAACATACATTCTATAGCTTAGCCACACACCAAAAGAAATGCACTCACTTGTGCAATAAAATGCAAGTGTGAGAATGTCCTCCGAAGCGTTGCTCATCATAAAGAGCCCCGAAAGGGACACTCCGCAAATATTCGTCAAGATTAGAGGCGCTAGACGAACCTGTGGCACGGCCCCGTGACGAAATTCTCTCCAGCAACGAGGATGAAAGGAGCAGAATGGCATGCAACAATGTCATAAGCAGAATGCAGAATCAAAAGAAGACAGATAAAAAAGAAAGCATATGGTATGATTTTAAAGTATATGTTAGAATAACAGGGCAAAAGAATCTACGGCTTTAGAAGAGAGGATGATGGATGGAAGATAGTGACTGGAAGAGTGTGTGGTTGAGGGCGGGGCGGTGTCCTGGGGACTGGTGACATCTTGTTAACTGACCTGGACAGTCAGTTTGTACAAAATCATCAGGCAGTACATTTCATATTTGCACATTTTCTGCATTTTTGTTAGCTTTATAAAATGTCTTTAAAAAGCCGTTCCAAGTCAGAACGAGTAGTGTGTCAATGAATTTTGGACAAGAAATAGACTTAGCTTCTAAATAAATGCCGTCCTAGCCCCTACTGAGATACAAAGAGATTCCAAAGGGACTGAACGGACAGATGCTATCAACCAAAGCTCCTGGGAAATTACGCAGAGAACTGGGCTTGATGGTGGAGAGGGGGCCCCTCCATCCCGCCACATGCAAAGAAGCAGCAATGGGCCTGCAGAACAGCCGAGAGGGAGAGGCTGCAGGTTTGGGACAAAGCACTACGATCACCGTTCACTTGCCAGAAATCCCATGGAAGTTAACTTCCAGATGAGCGAAACGTTCCTCATTGATCGTCTCCTTCATTTAAAACAGAATCATTTTCAGTGGAACTCTTTCGCAAATGCATTTCGTACATCCTGATGTTTTGAAGAGTCCACGGAATAGAATATAACATTTACACCAAATAAGAACGCTAACAATTAGGTCCTATCTTTGTGCTGGGCAATTTCCGAAATGCTTTCCAGCAGATTTTTCTCTCTTAATCCTAACAAAACCCCGATGAAGCAGGTGCTATTATCATTCCCACTTTACGAATGAGGCTGAGAGCAATGAAAAGACTCTCCAAGTTCATACAACAAATAATGACGGGGGAGGAGAAGCACACTGCAGCTCCACAGGGCAAACCCCTAACCACGGTGCCATCTTTTCTTCTCGGCTTCAGTCATTTCGCGGATGCTACACGTCCCGATGCCAACAGATAGACGAGACTATTAGCCGTACCTGTAGAGAGGCTGACTTCTCATTGCTTTTTCTCTCCATGTTTCCTTTTTCCTTCATCAATGTTATACTGTGAGTGTTCACATAAAGCTACACACCAAAAACTTCTACCCCAAAATCAGATAAAAATCAACAGCGTGCTGTTTGTACCACTTTAAATAAGCTCTCAATCTCCTTAGATCTTTCTGTTAAAAAAAGAAACAACCGGCCCAAAATGGAGTCGCCCGCGTTAAGTCTCATATCAGCAAACCAAGACTTAATTGCCGTTTCAGCTTCTCCTAGGAAAGTGACCTTTAACAAATTAATCTGGAATTACCTGGTCAGCGGTACTGAGGAAGTCCGCCTGACTACCCACCGCTCCCTAAAGAAAAGTCACCTTGCCTGAAATGACCAGCTCCTTGCTAGAAACTTCTTTTCCTGCCCCCTTCTGCCTCTAAAAGCCTTCCGTTTCGTATAGCTCCTTGCAACAACTTTCTACTTGCTAGATGGGATGCTGCCCAATTTATGAATCATTGAAAAAAAGCCAATTAGATCCTGAAATGAACTGTGGGGGTTCAGAACAATCACCCCAAGACGTGCCGCGCTGGCATGCAGATTATTTTGAGCTGAGAACAATCAAGGCTCAGAAGGCTCCACCTTACTGCTTAAAAGAATTAAAGATAGAGAATCTGCTCCAGGAAGGAAGACTCGTCAGAGATAACTAGTTTAGAACCAGGTGTGGTAGCCCCGGGCAGGGTGGGGCGGGGGGTGGGGACCCTTCCTTCATGGTCCTCCTGTGTCCTGTTGTTTTAAGGTGGCCAGGCAAACATTCATTTACTAAACGTGTACTCTTTTCAGGCCCTCGTAAATTGCCTGACTTCTCTTTGAAGTCCTGGCCCCTTCTTCCCATTCCTGAGTCCCCAGTGGCATCTATTCCTCATTTTGACTTAACCGTCTTTGGAATTTCCATGCTTATGTGACTTGCCCGTGTGCGGCTCCTCTTCATCCGCCCGATGTCATTTTAATTATTCTGTCAGCCGGAAGAACGAAGAAGGAAACGGGAACGTTTTCCCCCATTCCAACACAGTCAGTCGAATTTTGTTTTTTAACATTTCTATTTGGCTAAAATATCCCGTGGAGTTGGACCAACTCCTTTATCAGTTTAAGAAACCCCACTGGTTCTCTGCATTTCAAAGCGTCCTGGATTTGCTTTTCCTTAACACAGCTGGGAAGGAAACCTGCGATGCTCATCAGATTAGCAAAAGCAGCCCTAACCGGGGTCCATCTTGACTGTACGGCTCCCCAGAAAAGACGACAGTGGGGGCAGATAAGCGCCAAGGCGTGCAGAGAGTCATTTACTGAGAGGTTTATCAGCTAGCAGGCCTGCGGAGAGAAAGAAAGCCCCATCTTCTTACCCTGTTTTCAAGCTGACCAAGGCGTCCTCCACTCCCTTCTGATTAAATTTGGTCATGTACTGATGCATGTAGGGGTAGTTATTCCGGATGTTTCTTTCGGTGCTGCCGTTAGGCACCGTGCCGAATCGAAAAGGTGGGGAATAGTCGTGGGGTCTCTGAAACTGGAGAGAGAGGCAGAGATAGACAGACAAAGAACAGAAGGAGGAGGAGAAAAAGAAGTCAGTCATCATTCTGTCTCATGTCAGGAGTTACACAAATGCATGCATCAGCACAGGACAGCAAAAACACGTTCATTTTTGTGCTTCCTTCCCACTTCATCACATCTTCCACTGGTCTGTGAGCTGCAGGAGGTCGCAAACAGTGTCTGCCTTGTTCTGTACTGTCTGTGCCCAGCACATACTGGCTGAGTATGCAATAGATATTGCTGGATTAAATTTTTTGGTACCATTATCGAGACCAGCCTAGTAGAAGGCACTGAGGAACTGGCAGTGCTTGGGAAATGCTGATTGAGCTGCAATCAAGGTACTATTTTAGTTCAGTTCATTTATCCACCTTATGATGATATTGTCTGTGATCTCCACCGATCGCTCTCTTCTCTCTGAACTCCATTTACAATGACCTTCACCTCACTCAGAAAATGATGGAGGGGCGCAGAATTTGCCACCCCAAAATACGCCTCTTTGGCATAAGGATTTGGGGGGGATGATTATTTTTTGAGAAGGCACAGACACGGGAGATGCTCTGAAAACCAGGTAGAAGTGACCCTTTTGTGAGAAGCATTTACATTTATAAGGGACATCTCCATCTGTAAGGGCGTCTTCCTCTGGGTACCAAGAAGTGAAGGGTGACTAACTCTCTGAAACTCTCATCAATGGAGAAGGCAGCTGACTTAAGTCTGCATAACGACCTTCCCCTCATTTATTTTGCTTTTCCTGGCAGCCTCCCATCACTGGCCTCACCTCAACATCTTTTGGTATTTAAGGTGGCTGCTTGGGCCAGTTCAGGAGTTACTTATTGTTCCTGAGTATCTCCCGTGTATACAGGAGGGATACATGTTATTAAACTCCTTTTTTTTTTTTTCTCCTGTTAATCTGTCTTTTACTACTGGGGCATGGGAGTCTCAACCTGGAACCTAGAGGGTAGAGGAAAAATTCTTTTTCTTCCCCTACAATGTTTATACGTTGCCATTGACTCTTTCTCACTCATTCATGCACATGTACCTGCAATACTAATTGGGGGCCTAACGTATTTCAGGCATAATGGCGGGCTCCATGAACGTTTGTTGAGCTGATGTCCCTACTAGCCGTTAGCTTCCTGGGGGTACCCACGTCTCTTATGGCCCTCTAGTCTCCATAAAGTCTCACTGCCCATGCTCTACTAGTCTTCCATGGTTGGCTGATATTATCCACAACAACTTCAATGTTTGGGGCAACCCAATCCGATTAGGAGTCAAGGGAAATGGATCTGAGGCCCCAAAACACAATTAAAATCTAGAGGCAACACAGGGCAATGGCTATGAGTGTGAGCACAGGTTCACAGGTTGCAGAATCAGGTTCTATTATTTATAAACCGTACGAACTTAGATACGTCACTTCACACGTCCTCCATTTATTTTCCATCAGTAGAGTGGGAAACAGACTTCCTTTGTAGGGTCAATGGGAAGATCTAAAATTATAACATTTGTCAAGTAATTAGAATAGTACTTGGAACAGAGTATCAAAAATAAAACTATTATTATTTTCATTTTTACTGTCATTATGAGCAAAAAAAAAAAGGGCGGGGAGGGGAACCAGGGCCTCAATATTCTGTGAAATGTAGAATTCTGAAACTAGAAAGTGATGATCATAAAACCACAAGCTAAGGTCTGAACTCCATTGCTGCTCAGAAATCATGCTAGTGACACCATCCTCTGTGAGAAGTGCCGATCTTGAGACCCGGAGAGGGGAGGACACCAAGCAATGCCATGGCAGAACCAGGACTGGAACCCAGAGTCTCGTGACTTCCAGGACGATCTGCCCTCCGAGAATTACCAGAGACAGCATCCGAGTTTACCCAAGAGTCAGACCAACTGGAAACTTTATTCATTCATTCATTCATTCATTCATTCATTCGTTATTTATTTTAAAAATTCAGACTCACCCTTCCTTCCATTGTTAATTAAAATTTCTGGTTGAAAACCATTTCCCCTAAATTAGGCATGCTGCTGCCTCATTAGCAGCCACGCTGGACTTGAGGGAAGTGGTCAGACGATGTCCAAATGAGATCCTCCTGCGGGACGCCTCGTGGTGTGTGTGTGTGTGTGTGTGTGTGTGTGTGTGTGTGTGTGTGTGTGTACACATGCATGTACAACAAAATGCTCTTGAACTCACTCCAGCAAGCGGCGCCTCAACTCATCACGGAAAGAGGAGGAGGGCCCAGCCTAGGGCGTCTGCAAGGCAGCTGCCTGCTCAGGAAGGGAGGTGACAGCTCTGTCCCTAAGTCTAGCTGCCGCAGCTGCCACTCCAACATCCAGAGACTTCCAGAGATGGCCCGTGTGACGTGCTGCCTCCACTTCACCCCCAGCTGTTGCAGAGGAGCCCAAGAGCTCTTCCGGATTCCTTTCCTCCCTCTGGTTTGCATGGCGACATTCAGCCTCCGTGGTGAATTTCCATACTTCTGTGGCCTTGATTATACCATCGCCCACACAAAATTCAGCCCAGCATCAAGATCCAGGAACCTTTTCCATTAGACTAAAGGCTGTCAAACGTTTTAAAGCATGACTCACAATACATTTCCCATCGCCACCTTGTACACACTCAACACACACACACACACACACACACGCCACTTCACAGTACTCGCTCTTTCCACATGCGATATACTCTGATGTCATCCATTACGTTCTATTTTTTGAATGGTTACATCGCTTAAATTAATTTCATGGCTCACTAAAGAGTCACGATCTACAGTGTGAAAAATAGGTAGGGGTGAACTTGACTCATCTCTTGAGTCCCAGGTCCTAGCATCGAGGACACACTCTGTTTCTTACAGAAATGATTTCTAGTGCGACTTTCTTCCAGAGAGTTCCGTGTGCAAGGATAAAGAAACATGGGCTTTAGCGAAGGAAGGGGTGGTGCAGGGGTTTCCACGGCCAGCAGGACTGCAGAGCGACGGAGCCACGATGCCCGGGGTCAGTGGAACTCGTCACAGTCACGGCTTCTCTCTGTCAAGGCTGCCTTCACTATTCATGTTCACTGGCCCCACTTGGCCTTGGGCTTGGAGTTCGGCTTGTCATCTGCCACTTAGGAATGCAGTCACTTTGGGATATGCTTAAGTTCTCTGAGCCTCATCTTCTCTATCTACAATTTGAGGAGTGCTTTTGCAATTAATCATAGAGTGCTTAAAAGACTACCTGGCATCTGCATGCTTGATACTCATCGCTTCATCACCTGTGGTTAACCAGAGTGACTTAAGCCAAATAATAGAGCTGGTTTCCTTCCAATTTGGAGAAGAGAGGACTAGAGGATTATATTCTAAATTTTTTTTTTCCATTCAATATGTGGATCGGTCTGAAAATCGTCCAAGTGAATAAAACATGGCAAGCACTTTATGATAGAAGAAGCAGAGATGCAGGTCTGGGAAATAAATTGTTTAGGAAAAAAATGGCAGTTGACCAGGACATTCCTTCGTTCCTCTTATGAACCCAACCTACGTGTTTATTTAAAATATCTGTCTTCTGCGGCTGTAAATAAGGGACACTGGCAACTGGGCCCCTGTTTTCAGTATGGTCTTCTCCCGCTGGTGAAGCTCCACGTGCTTCTAGATGTCGGCTTCAAACAACTGTGGCTCGTAGGAGGGAGGAGAGGCTCGGAGGCCTCTGTTCAATCAACGGCCTGCCTGGTGGGCCAGGACCACCAGCAGTGCCACCACAGTGCCCAGACACAGCGTGACTCCGCGAGAATAACACGTTCATGGGCTCATCTCCCTGGGGCAATTCTCAAATTCCCTCCGTTGCTGTCACAAAGAGCCAACTTAGCGCACTAATGTTTTGGACTCCAGAAGTGAGGACCGGTTCGAATCAGGCAGTGATGATGATAATGAGGAAGAGGAGGGAGATGAAGAGAAAGGAGGATGGGGAGAGGCAGCAGGTTATTTCTAATCGTCATATCGACCTTGCCGGAACGGTATCAATACCCCCCTTTATTAGGAAACGAAGCCTTGGGGATCCTGACACATCGAAGGCCATACAACCATTATATGGTAAGGTCGGGATTTGAACCCAGGTCCATTTGACCCCAAAGAGGAAACTGGCTCTTCCCACTACATTAATCTGCCTTCCAGAGATGGGTTTCCCTGCCACAGCGATGCCCAATGTTTCGGAATTCCAACTTTCCTTTAATAATTCCTAGGAGAGCATCTGCCAACGAATCCACCTACTCGTAATTTAAACCCAGCCTCATCTGAGCACATCATGGACAAAGCACTGACAATGGAAATGGCTTAGAGTATCGTAAACTCGAATTGGTATTCATGATAAAAGAAAGGAAAAAGAAACAGCACTTCTGTACAGTATTAAAATAAATGGATTCAGTACAGATTTTTGTTTTGCGAACTTTCTTGGTGTCCCTGCTATTAATCTACTGGGAGCATTTGGCTTATTTACTCCCGGAATTTTGCCATTTATCTAATTGTATCAAACATTTAATTACGAGAGCCATGTGCTTGCTGCTCACGCTCTGAGCTAGGAAATTGAGCTGTGTGTCATCAGGATGTGGTATGTGCGACTAGGTGTTCCCAAGTCAGAGGTCGCTCAGATCATTAGTGGGGCTAATTAGCTGTCCCACAAGCGGTCATGTTATTTAGACCCAAAAGTATATAGCGAGGGATTTCTCCCTAGCCTTTGAAAACAGCAACAAAATGCAGAATATGCTGCTGATTATTTTCATCCAGCACACGGCTCCCTCGTGCTTCCACTGCACCTCCAGCCGCTGCTTCTAGGAAGTGTACTTTTTGCTCCCATCCCATGACGGACGCGTGTAACAGGGCTTTGTGTCTCCAGGGGACTTCCATAGGCTCCCAGGCACCTCTGCGTTTGCAACCTCCTTCCGTCCTCACTACGCCTGTGACTCCCAAGCTCACAGAGAGGAGTGAGAGGCGCGGTGAGGCTGCAGGGCCGGGAGGTGTCACACAGCCTGTGTGTGGCCGAGAGGAGATGGGAAGCTGGCTTTCCCAGCGCCGAGGGCAGGGCTTTCTCCGCTGCCTCACAGACCGCCATAAGCCAACAGTCGACCCTGAGCCGAGGAAGTGGGTGAACATGATTCATTAGGGAAGGGCTCCAGCAGACACCAGGGAGGGAGTGGGGGCAAGTGGTCAGGGAATGGGAGGAAGGAGCCGAGGGTGTAATCGTAGGCAAGGGCTCAGCCTCAGCCTGATGCCACGGGGAGCTCCAGAGAGTAACCTGTAGCTGAGTTTGCCCTGCCTAGAAGCCATGGAGCAGGGGGCTTTTGCGCTGTCACACTGGTTAGGAGTTGCTTATAGGTGACAGAAAAGACTGGGAGAACTTAAATTCCCAGGCATTAGGGTTCCAGCGCCCAAGGCTATCATCCTGTGATGACTCCTGGCACGAGCCTTTGATAGCGAAGCTGGGGCTGGGCACGCAGAGCTGGAAAAGGGATCCCAGGAGACCGCAGAGGGCTGCCTGCAGTGTCCCACAAACCACGCATCTTCTCATTCAATTAACAAGTAGGAACTGGGAGCCTCCTAAGTCCAGGTAACTAGATCACAAGTACCTCCCTCTTCCCCCACATCCATTTCAATCTCATCAGTTTCAGCTCCTTGATGACACTTATTCTGCCTGGAATTTTCTTCTCCGTTTACATTTACTTGTTTGTTGTTATTTCTTCCTACTAGAATTTAGTTTTTTTTCTGGGAGCTCCAGCTCAGGCTGCCAAGGAAGTGGCCAGGAAGACCTGTTTCAAGAGGTGATATTTTCCTTACAAGTCAAGGACGAGTCAGCCATGAGAATAAGAAAGGAAGAACGTTTGAGGCAGAGGACACAGCAAGTGCAAGGGTACCGCGTTAGAAATAAACTTGGAGTGTTTAAGGAACAGAGAGTGGGCCATCGAGAGGGAGAGGAAGGGACACGAGGAGTTGGCCAGATAATATAGGGCCTTGTCCCCATGGGTTGTAAAGTGGCATTTACTCATGCTACACTGGGAAGCCACCAGAGAGAGGCCAACCACTACCGAGGGTGATGGCGCTTTTGTGACAGATCCCAACCCATCATTATCTCTCTGTACCTCTTTTGACCACAGCAGATAACACAGACAAGCTGTTAAGGCTTTTTTTCACGGGCTGATTTTCTATTCAGCAGTTTGTTGATGGATGCCGAAGGCACATGTGTAGACTTATGTCAACAAGACATGAGAGTGAGATTCCACACAGAGAGACAAATTATCCCCAGACAGGAGATGTAAAATCTTTGCAGTGGTGCAACCCCGACACTGCTGAGCTTAGCAAGTCACGATTTACTTCCTGGATCCAGAATTTCAACAGCAAAAATGTTCTCAGTTTACCTCTTTCCTTCCTCCATGCGCATTTCTGAAGAGCCACTCACACACCAGGACCCTCCTTAAACTTCGGTGGAGAGCACAGGTGTTTACACTCCCACCTTACTGAAGTAAGCGCAGACCCACGGGGGCGCTGCAGGTGTGTCTGAGTAAAAGGGACCAGTGGAGAAAGGAAAACTCTGCTCCTTTCATGTCCCTTAAAGACATTTCAGGTCGGTTGGGCCTGCTGACTTGGGGGCTGAATGGCCACATACTAAAAAGGGGCTGTCATCTTTATCTCTGGGTAGGGCTGAGAGATGACTACCCCCCCACCCCCATGTTATTTATGAGGACTCCAAGGCATGGTGTCCATAAGAGATTCCTTGAGGTCTCAGAACCAGGAGAGACCTACAGCCTAGAGCATCTCGCTTCACCCCAAGTTTCTCCTCATCCGGCCCAGTGGATCTTCCTCAATATCACACTCTCCTTGAGAGGGTGAGCTCCAGCCAGAGCTAGAACATTCCCTGGGTCACAAAGCCTCATCGCCAGCAGAATCACGTAAATCTGAGAGATGGCCACTTGGGGAAACTATGCTTCCAAATTAGATCTGGAATCTTTTAGAGTTGGGAGAAGTAAGCTTACGGTTCTGTTCCTAAACTTTTTAGAAATGTGCCAATTTAAGAGAAAAAAAACGTCTTCTGGTTTGTGCTTTAGAGTTGATGAGTTTCGATGACAGGAGCCCAAATCACTCCCTTCTGAGGGGTGAGCATTTCAGATCAGCTCCCCAGGCAGAGATGAAAGCGAGGTGATCTTACCTTTTTGTCACTGAGGCCGGTCACTTGGTCCACAAATTCCTCCTGGATCATGAAAGCCGCCAGATTGGCCGTGTAGCTGGCCAGGAATATGACAGCAAAGAAGGCCCACACGGACACCATGATCTTGCTGGTGGTGCCTTTAGGGTTCTGGACAGGCACAGAGTTGTTGAACACCAGGCCCCAAAGGAGCCATATAGCTTTTCCAATGGTAAAAGAAGGCCCGTGGGGTGCTGCGAATGACAGGAAGATACGCTCAGCATTTTCGCAAGACGCTCACTTGTCAGTGTTTACTAACTACGCGGTGGCCAGCGGCAACATTGAAGGTTGCCAGTGGGTGGACATGCATCACAGTGTCCCATCACTGCCCCAGAACCAGAGCCACGAAACTCCCTTTTTCCTTTAAAAATTAGCATTCTTCCCACATTTCTATTTAGCTGGATTTTTGCCACGTTTCTTAAAAAAAAAAAGGAAGGAAGGAAGGAAGGAAGGAAGAGAAAATGATTATGCAAAATGTGGGTTTGCATGAGAAGTAGTGTTATGACCTGTTTTAAATTTGGATGTGATTTCCATTTGGGAGAGGCGATCTCCTCGGAAAACGCAGAGAGAGCCTTGTAAAACCGGGTGTGTGTGTGGGGGGGGTGGCGCTGCTTCGGTATTCACCGGATGCCCCGTCGCACAAGAGCCAGGCAATTCAGAGGGACTGGCGTTTCGTATTCTAATACAATTGTCTGCAGCAGTTGCTCCTGTTCAAATTCGGATGTAAAGTGTGCACAATACGGGAATGAAACCAAACTAAAACCCTCTCCAAATGGAGACATCAGGGAATGGGATGGCAGAGCCTAATTCTTAGGACACTTCACAGACGGCAGGTATTTGGGTGCAGGGTCATGGGCTATGAACTTTAATGTCACAGCACTGTCCCCCTTCATTGTGCCCTTGCAACAACTTCGTGTCCCTCTTAAGATTCTTAAATGTGCCTTGCAACAGATTTAATTAAAGAGGTGTAACCAAATGGCAAAATTTATTGGGGTGAGGAATATGCAGGCTATAAAATGCACGCATTAGGGCTTTCAAGTCTATTTTGCACGAGGGGAAAAAAATCAATGTATGTCCCCATCTGATGGTAAAAAAAAAAAAGGTCTTCCTTTAACAGAGGTTAATTTTTATGTCATTCAAGTAAATGAAGATATGAAAAAATGATCTACTTAGACCTCAGTTGGAGATATAAGCAGAGTAGGCAATAAATAAAGTGGCAGAAGTGAATTCTGATGGATAGAAGTTAGAAGTCTGGGCAGGGAGCCTAGGAGGAGCACGCTTTTCACACGTTGGAGGCCAAACTCAGGCCACAGCAATACTTCTAATATCCATATACGACATAAAAAGAGAAGGCAATTAACTCTGCTCTTCTCAAGCTCAAGTTCTCCTATTCCTCTTTGTCCAGTTTTATGATCTTCTGGGCTTATTCCCAAGAGGCTGAGAACTCTTAAGAAAAAAATAATGAGACTCCATCCAGTTAACTTCATGAACTACTTCATATAATCAGGAGTGCACGTCGATCAGAAGTGACAGCTATTTCGGAATCAGAAACAGGCAGTTGCAAGGGATCTGTCCAAGGCTTTGGGGAATTCCTGATTCATGAATACGATTACTAGGCCATATTATTTCCCCCATAAAGTCCAGTGAAATGAAACGGAAAACCATTTTGCACAAAGAAGCAAGTAGCTGTCGTTTCCTGAGAGTTTCTGCATGCAGTTGAGCAGGAACTAGGAAGCCTTGTAACAGAGAGGCTAGAAAGTTTACCAGCTGGATTCCTTCTTCCACAATTGTCTTGAGAGATTAGCCCCGTGACGGTTCACACTGTCCATGTTTCGTCCCCTCTCTTCCTCTCCATTGTATTTTGAAGAAAATCTGAAACGCTCACCGCGGTCGACAGCCTATCTATCTTCCTGGCCTCATCTCACAACCTCACTCATTCATATCGCTGTTTCTTGAACATATCAAGATCGATTCTGTGCCGAGGCCTTTGTATGTGCTGTTCCCCCTGCGGGGAATGCTTTTCCCTCGGTTTTTCACATGACTGAATCCTTCCTATCCTCCAGCTCTCAGCTTAAAAGTCATCTCTTCCCAAACTCTTTCCCTGCTCGACCGTCTTGTTTAAGTAACGCTCCACCCCACCACGACGCCTTGCTTTTCTCCCCTTCTTCTCGAGATTTATTGCCATCTGTGATTACTGATTTATGTGTTTACGTGTTGCCTCCACAACTACATTCTCAGCTGTCTGGGGGTTAGAAGTTTCTATCCGATTCACCATGTCATCCCCACCCTGCTGCACCAGGTACAGTGCCTGGCACATAGTACCCACTCGACAAATGTTCATCGAATAAACGTGTGAATTCACACGCAGCACAAACTCTGATTCTGAAAACGTAAAGCCCTACTCAACTGCAGTATGATCGCTCACAGAACACTGTCTCAGGTTCCACCCTGGTGGAAAGCTCCTTACTGGTGAATTGCATTGTCTTTTTCGTGAAGGCTGGGGTTACTCCCATTTAAACACATGATTTTTATGGCATTTTTATAGGAGGCTTTCTGTATAACTAAGTTCCTAACAGATTTCCATGAGCTGTCGGCTGCTTCCAACACTGGACCTCCCAGGTGAAAAGAATAGGTGGCAAATTAAAGTACCTTGTTTTCTGTTTTTTTAATAATTGTATCTTGAAGCTCTGCTGTCTTCTACAATCTCGAGTCATTTTTTTGGGAAAGAGCATTCACTTAAAATGATGTAATGTGCTTATGTATACCATGTGAATGCTGGCTTACGTGGGAGCCTGTTCATAAGTGGTAGCCAATGCCTTCCAATTCAATTTCCTATCTGCTGATTCCCGCTTTGTCAAATACAGTGCACCAAGGCCAGGCACTGTCAAGAGAAAACTGTAACTCTGGGGGGAAAATACCATTTTATAATTACATCTATTGTCAAACAAATGAAATTATGAGTCAGTACTTTGGAGAATATTCTTAAACTAGATTATGTAAAACCATTTTCTTACATAGCCTGAAGTCGAGGCTCACTACGACTTTAAGATTTCTTTTGACTTAGATTTTTTAAATTGCCGGAAAAACTTCAGATCTGCTTTCTCAACAAATGACAAGAAGATAAAATGTTTCATTTTCTTTTATCCATTTTTTTTTCAGCTGAAGTCACTAACCCATCCCTGTGAGTTACAAGTAGCATCAGTGACCCAGAACCATTTGCACAAGGGTTTTTAGCGAGGCAATTTAGGACAACATGTTCTAAACCTGAAATCATCACTGAAGGAAAATTAAATAACGCCAACAGTGAATCACGCTGACGGAGGCATTCTCACCTTTCCCTTTGGCTAAGTTTCTGTTGTATCCCACAGGACTGAAGTATTCAAAGACGAAAACAGCTATGGCGGAAACAATGAGCAGCATCACAAACATCATCACCCAGACGGAGGCACTGAATGGTTCTGCGGAGATACAGGCCAGAGGGTTAGAGACACGGTCAGTTTGCTTTTCCTCACAGCTATAGCCAGCAGGGAGCCCTGAGGTCCAGTTTGCAGGCTCACGGAGGAACTGTCTCTAATGTGAATCTGATCGTTCAAAAGGAGGTAGCCATCATTTATTCAGATGTTTAAACCATTCTTTATTCTACAGAATATTTGAGGTATTTTAAAAGACTGCATAGAATAGGATAAAAATAGAGAAAAGCATATGACATTTTACAAATCGGGTCAAGGATAATAAAAAAAAAAAATAGAATGGTAAGATCGAGGGAGGAAGCTGGAATGCAAATAAAGAGGCCACAGGGTCATACACAGTCCTAGAATCATCCAGGAAACCAAAGCTGGGGAGAAACGAGGCTAGACTCACACAGTGGCTCCTGCAAACCAGCATGGGTTTCATTGCTGTTTTCATTTTTATTTTCGCATGCTGGAAGGATGATGTGCAAGGAATTCCAGAAGTAAAGAAAGAATTATAACTCTTTAGAAAAGGATCGTAAAATCATGGGGTTGATAGGAATTTGGGACGGTTACTTCTGCCACCATTGCTATCACACTCTCTGTCTCGCCTTCTGCTCCAGACAAATGAGACCTCTACGATTTTAGAACCTTGTCGACATTGGTAATGGGCCTCAATGCAATTGAAAAGTCATTGGAGGATGTTACATTCCCACGATAATTCAATGAAAAAGCATCGCTTAAAGAGTAGAGGGAACGGAGTAGTAGTTGGATAGATGATTATTTCCCCTAAAAGTAGTTTCTTTCCACCAGTTCATTGTCATGTGGAGGTCGCAGAAGGCCAGGCCCAGTCACAAGGCTCTAAGTCTTAAGGTAAGAGATGTTATGTAAAATAAATTAACATTTCAATCTGATCGAGGAGACGAAAGTGAGCTGAGTGAAGCCATTTTATCCACACAGGATACAGATTTGCTAGAAATCAGCAGAGACTAAAATTTTAAAAATGAATATATCTGCACTTGAATGCATCATTGAAAAGAAACTGCCCTTGGACACCAATGAAATTATAATCCATTTCATCACAAACAAACATTTTCTGAGGGTAAAATGTAAGAAGCCCCCAAATACTTCTTGAGTGGGAGACATTCTATTATTTTAAAACTGTTTTTCTGATGAAGTAATAGTCACATCATAAAGCAGCGGGCTGGTAGCAGTCTCCCTTCTTATTAAAGTCTGTCACTTCCTAACATAGCTAGAGGTCATCACAAATTCCAAGTTAATGAGCTTACTATATAAGAAGAAACCAATATATCTGAAACTGTAACCATACAGGATAATTTCAAAACTGGAAACGATGCTTTGTAACGCAGTTCTGATAGTGCAAATATGTCAAAAGGCAACAGGTAACAAGCACAAATTGCTTGACTGAAATAACGCAAGATGAGCTCGAAGAAATCAATGACGCCACAACTGAAATTTATCTTAGTTACGTTTAGCTTGAGTAATAAACAATACTATGTCCCTGAAATCATAGCAATTTGGTAATGAGGTGTATCCAAAAAGGAGGAAAAATAAATGAATAATGAGGAGATTAAAATTACTTATTATTCAAGAACAGAGATAATAGAGATGTTAAAGTAATTTCCACATCAGGTATACTAATGGCATAGTGTGTCTTACCAGAGTACGATCGCTGTGATGAATAAATGGACACGTACACGTAAAGCATTTGGTGGCATGTGTCGCACCCTGTACACATGTAATAAATTAAATGAAATAGCTGTTTGGTTCTATAGGTACAGCCAGAATTGGTGATGGTGGGCTGCCGTTCAGGGTCCTGACAAAGGCGTCTGGTTTTTAAAACGCGCACGCTAATTAATCTGGTAACTTCCTTTTCTCCACAGGTTATGACAACATTATAAAAATATAAGAGGAAATTCTTACTGAATCTTTCCATTCACATGTCAGAATCTGTAAATCCGCAGTGGACTTCATTTGGCAGTTGATTCGTCCTAGTCTCTAACTGGTCAGAACTGGGCAAGTGACTGATGCCAGATGTTTTCTCACTTGGATGTGACAACATCTGTCCCTTGACTTGTAAGTACAGCACAGAGGTAAAAAGGATTCAGCTGTGGTATTCTGGTTTTAGTAAGTTAGGTACCTATTAGTTCTCTGAAGGATTGCTATTGTCAGACGCTACACGCGCGCGCGCACACACACACACACACACACACACACACAAAACCACAACCACAACCACAACCACACCTTTCACAGCAAAGAAAAGCGTTAGAACAATGGTGAAAAACTATATTTATAATGTCTAAGGAGTGACCCAGAAATATGTATAGATAACTGGATTATAACCTCTACTGGCTTAAAATAGAGTCAACATTTTGTCCATGAGGGAACTTCAATCTAGGAGACTCCGGGTCAGTGTTTCTTTGGATCAAAGCATCCAACCTGCTTAGAAAGTCTTTAGAATGAACTGAACGGAAATATTGCGAGAGACGTCATCTCTGTCCTTGAAGACTCATGGTTACATTTTTACACAAAAGCACAGAGGCATTACCTGCAAGGGTTTCCGATGTGAGTTAATGAGGTTTGCGGAGGAGAGAGAATAAGAAATAATGAAGAGCATTGCAATCAGATTTTGAATGTTTTGGCTCTTCCGGATGACTGAGCCAGTGAATGGGGAAAATGTAGCTTAGCACAGTTCATTACGACTTTCAAAACCTGCAGATAATGACCGTAAATAAAGGGGTGCACAGCCAATCGAATGGGAATGTAATTTAGTAACTAGAAAAAATATTAAGCCTACTGTGAAAAAACAGATTTGAAAGTAGTTTCCTCTAGCTACAATTCATTTTATTAAAAAAAAATACACACACACACACACACACACACACACATAGTAGGAAGAGTAGGGAGAAAAGAAGGTTTGGCTAAATTTAGCAAAAATACTTGACTTTTTCTGGAAATGTTCTACTAATGCAGGTAAGATAAAAATCTAAAGAACCTGGGTTGAGGCCAGATTTGATATCAGTGGCCCATTTTTGTAAAACAAGCCAACTGATATTTTTTCTTTCTGAATAAACTGGTTAAACATTCTCTCTAGTTCAGTAAAGAGATATGTGGCCTATCTGTGAAAAGAAACAGGTCTCTTTCCATGAATTCACTTCTCCCAACCCTTTCTCAACCTCTGGGGCTGAAGATCCCTGTTCCAGGGTCCGAGAGGGAATGGGGGCAGGGGAATGACTAGGAGTGATTAACCAGTAAGAGTCTATCCAATCAGCATCAAGATTCTGTAGGTGTTGCATATGTCGATCAGTCAGATGCCTATTTCATGGTACAGTGAGGCTCCCTTACTAAGGCATGGCCATTGTTATCCGTGACTGAGGCACAAAAGGAACAGAATGAGGCATGTATCTGACAAAGGCCACGTAACACAAGCAAAGGTTACATAATTTGAAGCGACCAGTGCAAAATGAAAGCCAGTGAGTGGTAAGGATTCCAACAGCTTAAATGGACTATCAAAAAAGAAAATTGCACAACCGTATGTCTCTGTAAGTAAGGCAGTATCCAAAACCCTGTTAGTCAACACTTCACTTAAGCGAATGAGCATAAAAAGTTTTGCTGGATGCTGACATTACAAGTAAATGAAGACAGTGGAGAATTAAGATGATAAGCTTGGAGTTGGTGTCCACAACTGTTGGTTCTAGTCTGAAGTTTGAATTCTCTAATGAACAAAGGTTTGGTTTTTTTGGTCTTTAAAAAAATGTAAGGAATTTAGTTGACCTTAATCTTTTTCCCACCTCTTGTACAGTTTTCTTCTAGGGGTCAATGTTTGCCTTAATCGCCCCAAATTTGAGACAAACTCACTCCTGGGGGAGTGCCAAGGGGAAATTAATCTCAATTCCATGATCTTCAAGATAGCCATTATCAAAAACCACTTACGACAACCAGACTCAACGAAACATTTTTCTTTCAAGAAAAATAAATAAAGTTTGGCTATGTTCCAGGCAGGCTACTTAATACACATGTACTTACAGTGCTAAAGAAAACCAAATGATAGAAAATATAAATCTATTTTGCTTTAAAATTTTTTTTCTGTAAAAACATAAATTTATGAAATAGTTAAAAGGAGAGTAAAATATTTCCTCCTTCATAAGCCATTCAGCTTAAAGGGTAGTCACATTTAAAATATGACTCCATTAATTTTAAATCAGTGTATACTCTTCAGACTGCTTCCATTTTGTTTATTAGAATATGGGTATAAATCACTGTGCAGTCATCATTATTTTCACTCTTATACCCAGTAAATAAATAACTATCATTCTAGTGAGGGATAGAGGATGGGGATGTGAATGCTGAATAAAGGTTTATGGGTTGATTTAAATTAACTGTGGACAGATGGGTTTATTTTTTAAATGTCTTCAAGGCTCTAAGAAAGATATCTACTAGTCTACATTCTATACAATCAAGACCAGTAGTATCTGAATACGTGATTATTTTTTTCAGCAGATTTTTCCAAGTTAAAGATAAATGAAAGATGTTAACTGAAGAAAAGAGAGAGTTGGGATCATTAAATGGCATGAAGAACGCTTTGGAATATGTTGGTTCCATCTTTTGAGCAAACGAGACAAAATGCCCATAATTCCTTGTAGAAAAGTCACAGTGACTCTGAAGTTCAGATACCTAGAAAAGCAGAAGGTGAGACGGTGCCGTTGCTTCTCGAAACCATGACACTGATTCCCGTCTCCACGAAGGGCACGGAGAAGTCCACCACTTCGGAACGTTCCTCATTGATGGTGAGTGAGCCAACTGCCATGACCGCCCGCTGATAGACGACCTAGATGCGAGGAGAAAAGCACAGTGTCGTTACCTCCCCGCCATCCCTGAGGACCTCAGGCCCTGAGTCTGAAGGAGATCCCGTGGGGTGAAAAGGTAACTTACTTCGCCAATCATTCCATTCCACACGTTGTTAACTTTTTTGCCGTGCTTCCCGTTCGTCACCAGGTAAAGGTCATAGGTAAACTTGACGGTTCTGGAAAGCTTCTTTAGGATATCGATGCAGAAGCCCTTGCAGCATTTTTTTACATTCATTCCCTCATTGGTTGAATTACTGTAGAGAAAAATCCCGAGACCGTGGACTATTAGTACTGGAAAATTTGTTCATAATCACTCGCTACGCTCTTCCACTATTTTTCGTATGGAAAATTATGGCTCAAAATGAGGAAGTGGCTTTTCCAAGGACAGGCCACAGTGAGTGTATGATAGCAAAAGTAGAAAGCGTTCTTCATTATGACAGTGATCATGACAATGACTAACATTTATTGAGTAATTACTATTGGCTATGCACTGTGCTAAATGCTTTATACTAATTACTGGATTAATCTCCATGACACTTCCCTTAATTCGGTAATATTTGTATCTCCAATATACAGTGAGAGTTACTACCTCTTATTTTTAAAAGTTTATATTACATGCAACTTCTTTAGACCAGAGTTTAGTCATCTAATCTAAACTGAATTATTAAAAACTATCTGGAAAATGGAAGAGGAAGATGAGAACTTCGTAGATGAGGTACAGTTTTGCTTTATCCTATCATTGCAGATAGAGATTTGCAGCCAGGAGGATGAAAATAAGGGCGCCTGACTTAGGCAAGGCATTTTCCTTACCGAGGAAAACACCTCAGCTAAGAAACAGGAGACCTGAGGTTTACTTTCTGCCTGGGCCCATGGCTTCAATGTCTCTTAATAGAGTCATCTGTCAACTGAAGGCTCATTCATAACATTCCCCTCCCTCCCTACATGGCAGGAACTATAAAGAGTGACACTATTAAATAGCAATGTCCTTGATCAGGAAAAAAAAGGGGGGGAGGCTATTAAAACAGAGTGTTTTAAAAGCTGTTTTAAAAGCTATCCTAATCTTCCAAGGTTACATTCACTGCTTTGAGCCAGCCACCTTGCTTTATTTACCTGACCAGGTAATACTCAAAGGACTCCCACAAAAAAAATCAGGAATGCCATTAAAAGGGAAGGGAACGGGGGCCTTGTCAACTGATAGCAAAAGGTACTTAGACAGCTCATGTAGGAGGATCGAGGCCTCTCTGGGCAGCACACTGATTCCACAGTGCATCCGGGCATCCTGTTAGCTGACCCTCTGCCTTCGAGTCACGAGACATGTGCTTTGTTTGAATATTCCATTTTGGACACATGTACACACTCAACTGTCATCTAAGCACTTTAATGACGTTTATGAAAATGCAACATCACGATAGGAAAACACCTACGTTTCCACATCATATGAAATTAGTAGGTTACACAGTGATACGTACAGAATGATCATAGCTATGAGAAAACAGATGAGCTTATGAAACATCTGGATGGAAAAAACAATGAAATATGAGGCACAGCTATTTTTGAATGGTGAGAAATGTCTTTTTTTCTTTTTCATATTTTTGGGTTTTTTTCCCCCCTAAATTACCTGCAGTGAGTATATATTACATATATAATTGGATGCACACACACATCAAGCACCGTTGGTATATATCGACATCTATATTCATGAATATGGATGAATCTGACAAGATAACTTGGAGTAATGGAGGTAGATTGCAAAATGAAATCTTTTTTTTTTTTTTCCAATATTTTTCTTATTTCAAGATCACTGATCACCTATTCCGATCAGCCCTCACCACTGCCTTCTTCCATTCCCATTCCCACGGTCTGCTCAACTGACTTGCTTCTGCCAGCCAGGACCAGCATGGAGACCTTCTAGTCTAGAAGCTGGATACCCTGGTCTGACCCTGCCACTCTCAGCTTGGGGGGCCGTGGGAGATGTAAACACATTTGTATGTGTTCACATATAATGGCGGGGGGCCGTGGGAGATGTAAACACATTTGTATGTGTTCACATATAATGGAGTCCTCAACTCCACAGTGTAACAGGAAGTACGTACCTTCCTATCCACGCCCCCACCTCCAGTTTCCCAGCACAGAGGGGGTCAGGCTGGAGTTACGACAGCCATAAACAGGACAGAAATGTGTCCTAAGTAGACGAAATTAATGGCATGTCCAAATATGACTTCCTCCTTGATATCTGTGGCTCTCTGAAAAATGTCTCAAAATCAAATTCTCTTTCCTCCTGGCTCCTCAGGGCATGCTTCCAAGTCTCTTCTCCCCGTCTCGCTATTTATATCTTCTTCCATTCTTCTGTCACAGTCACTTCCTTCACTTGGTCAAGATTCCCGGGAGAGTTCCAACAGGAGTTACAAATGCCCCAGGTTTAAGATTCAGAGTCACAGGCATGTAGTAACCTATATGATCTTTGGCCTCGCTGGGCACCTCAGTCAGTTTATGAGTTAATTATCCCCCACATCCCCTAAGAGAAGCATTTCTAGATTCCGATGGTCACTGAGGCATTTTCACCCAACAAGCAACCACCGAGTACCTAACTCTGTGCAAGACATGAAACTAGGCCCTGGGGACACAGGATGAAAAAGACAAGCCGCAAACGAAACACCTGAATTTATCCTGGGGGTTATGGAAACACAGCCCGCTCGTAATTGAGAAATTCCGTTGGTTCCCTTGTGTGCGTGTGGAGGGGGTGTGGTAACTACACAGACATCTCAGAAATGGTGCCCTTGCCATCTCCCTCAGCTCTCCACCATCGCCCCAAATAAAGGGCGACTCATGAAAACGAATACAGGGAAGAGGACGCAAACCATCGAACCCTCTGGCTCCACAGTTTCCCAGCGTGGCCAGTGGATGTGAGCACGGCCGTGAAGGTCAGGCAGAGGCACTTTCAGATCCCGGGGCCGCTGCTAATGGCTGTGAAAACTCAGACGGGTCTCTTTACACACAGCCTCGATTTACTCAGAGACACACAGCCTCAATTTACTCGTTTGTAAACTGTGGAGGCCGACACTTACCTTGCAAGATAGGTGGGAAGATAAAATAAAGTATTTAAAGCACCTCTCACACAAGCGCTTAAAAATGCATCTCTCTTCTCGCCAACGATTTGACAATTCAGGGCATTAAATGACAATATGGCCATTTCTCCCTGTGTAGCAAGCCAGATATTCCTCAATTTTTCCTGCATGCTTTAACATTCGACTGGCAGGCTAGAAGAAAAATCTGGCTTCTCAGCTCATTTCCTATTACCGGTGTCTTTAGAAGACTTAAGTGTGCCCTCAAGACCCCCTCATTCACCAAAAGTGACAGACAAAGGGTTTTTTTCTGGGAGAACACCATGAAGAAAACAAATACCACTATGTTATCTAACAGGAATCCTTTTGGGAACCAATCAAGCTGCCTCAAGAATATTTATTCCCTTTAAGAAATGCAATTGATCTAACCTGTGTTAATGTCGGGGTTAGTGGATTCTAGTAATTTTCTATTGCTCTCAGGTAAATCAAAGACCAAGGCCACCTAGATGCACAGTAAACTCCTTGGGTCCCCAAGTGGGAAAAGGAAAGGGACAAGCCACCGCCTCCCACGGGAACCAAAAATGTGAATTTGAACCTGTTGAATTCTTCAGTGGAAAAGCCAATTCTTTCAAAGAGAGTCATTTATTTGGGGGCTCACTGTCTCCATACAAATGTGACTCAGGACTTGGTGATCAATTGCTCTCAGCTCTAAGGCCCTATTGAAATGGAGATGGCATTGTTATATAAAGGAGGTGCCCCACTGAGGTTATACTCTGCTTTCTTCATCTGATCAAGTTCGGCCCCAAGACCACCCACCCAAATCACAACTTCCTTGAATAACTTTCCCAGTTACCCCTTCCATCGTCTCCCAGCTCATCGCTCTCAAGCACTGCACTAGGCCTCCATCTGCTTCCCGATGGAGGCCTAGTGCAGTGCTTGAGAGCGATGAGCTGGCCTTTACACCTGATGTTCCCTCTACCTGGAAGGCATCTGCCCCAGTTCTTCCCGTGTTTGGCTCCTGCTCATCCGTTGTACGTCATCTTAAATGCTACCTGTGTGAGCTAAGGGAGCCTCACATACCTTAAGCTGCTCTCTGATCACGCCACCTTCTTTACGTCGTTCATAAGGTTTCTCAGAACACGGAACTCCCCGGTCCTTTATCGGCTGAATTGTTTTTAACTGTATATGTTCCATGACTGCGAGATCATTGTCTTTTGTCTTCCCTGTTCATCGGTGTACTCCCCACGCCCAGCACTGTGCCTATCTCATAAAATGCGCTTAATGTGTACTTATTTGCTGACCGATCTATTCAAAGTTTCAACTCCAAAGAGGCTGACAACTCCAAAAAAGGCTGATCATTATTTGTTGAATAATCTACTCAGAATTTCAACTCCAAAGTGGCTGCTTATTGGTAAAAAAAAAAAAAAAAAAAAAAAAAAAAAAAAATTTCTTCAAACCAAAATGTGCCTTCAAAATATTTTTAGCGATCGTATTTTTAAAAAATTATCTTTATCCCAAGAGCTGAGCTCTGGGGATCTGCATCTTGTATAATAATAATCTAGGTTGGAATTTGGAATGTGGGAGGGAAAATGTCCTTTCACTCATCTGTTCAAGCATCACCGACATTGGAGTGTCATGCTCCGTGCTGGTCACTGGGGGTACGAACATTAACGAGCTACATTCCCTATATTTAGGAAGCTAATAATCGAGGGGGAAATACAGATGAACTATAAGCCATAAAAACTGGGACAAAGATAGAGACAGAGTGGTATAGACTGAATGTTTGTGTCCCCTTGAAGCCATAGGTTAAAATCTAATGCCCAGTGTGATGCTGTTTGGAGGTGGGGCTGTTGGAAGGTAATTTAGTCCTGAGGGTGAAGCCTCCAGGAACAAGATTAGTGAGCTGATAAGAAGAGACAGGAGAGCCTGCTTCCTCCTCTCTTGCCACGGGAGGACAAGAGGACTGTCTGATAAGTAGAGGGCCCTCATCAGACACCAAATCTGTTGGCACCGTGGTCTTGGACTCTAGAACCGTGAGAAATAAATGTCTGCTGTTTAAGCAACTCTGTCTATGGTAATTTGACTAAGACATAGAGACACACCCAGAGCACTGTGGAGGGAGGGAAAACTAACCCAACTTGGGGAGGGAGTGCTTCAAACTTAAGGACAAGCAAGAATCAGCCACGTGAAAGGAAACGATCAGAAAATACTCAGGAAAAAAGATTCCCATCCCACGGGAGGCCTTTTCCTTTGGCGAATCCCCCACGAGGGTGGTGTTTTTGTTTATATTTGCATTAGCAAAGACCAAAGACTATAATCAGGGACGTGGACTTGGCCGTGAAGCATTACGCTTTTCCAAAAGGTACACAGATTAGGAAGAACCCTTCGCCAGAAGCACTGATTAAAAAAAAAAAAAAAATTCGGTTCTTTCTTCAATTGTAATAAAATAGGAAGTGACATACATGTGATGCTTGCTTTGCCGCCGATGAGCTAGGAAATCGCCAGGAGACTGAGTTTACCTCGATCGCATCAGGAAGTCATGGCTAAGGTGTCTGTTGACTCCCAAATAGAGTCAAGTTTTGAAAATGTTTGAATAGTTTGGATCTGGGAAATATAAGAAAGATGGAAGGAAGTGGAAGGTATGGGGTTGTGGGGAGGGGACAGCCAGAAAAATATAAAATAATTATTTAAGGAAAGGTTGAAAGGGAGGGTTGATTCAGCATAATAGCTAAGGATATGGTGATGGAGTCGGACGGACCAGCGTTTGAGTCCCGCCTCTTCCTTTTACTGGCTGAATGGCTTTAAACATGCTTCTTAATCTTCCCATAACTTAGTTTTTACCATGTTTACAATGTCAAAACCACTTACCTGGTGTTGCTGTTGTTGAAAGTAAATAATGCAAACCACTTGGAGTAAGACTTTAAGTAAAGACTTTAAGTCTTTAAAAGTCTATTATCGTATTAGACCTATTATAATAAAGTATATTTCATAGTGTATTTTATTATTTTATAGACATTGTTATTATCAATGATACATGCTATATGAAAGGACTGGACACATTCAACTGACAGCGTCCCCAGACTCACTTGATTTTGACGAACTTCCGACACGGTACAGTGTTCCTTACACATGTCTCGGTCAGCGGGTCTATGTCCTCCACGATGACAAAGGGCGCCTCCTCCAGGGTGACGATGCTCAGGTGGTTGTCGTCTGGCTCACAGTCTGAAAAGGACTTGTACCTTGGCCACACAGCGTGCCTCAGGCTCAGGGTGTGGTTTTCCCACTTGCCCACCTGCATCACAAAGACAAAGCCACACCTGTGCTTTCTTGCACTACTGACTTTGAGAAAGACGAGTCCCTCTCTGTAACAGGTACGGGAGAAGAACCTCATCCATCTACGGGCTTTGGTGCTACCTACTTACGTGCTTACGTGCTAAGAAAAATGGAGATAAAGGGTAAGCAGAATACTGGGCATCCCCCATGCCCTGGACTCTCCCCAGACTAATTAAATTATGGGGGGTTTGCCTAAGTGTTAATACTGTTATAGAGCTCTCCAGGTGGTTCTATTGTCCTGACAGAGTTCAAGATCACTGATGTCATGAAAACAGCACGGACTTTTCGAATCAGGGGGGTCTGAGCTTGAATCTCCAACTCTGCTGCTTATTTGCTATACGACCCCAGACAAACTCTTAATCGCTATGAGTGTCTGTTTTCCCATCTGTAAATAGGCACAATTCCACCTACTTTATAAGGACGTTATGAGGATTAAATAAGGCAATTCGTGAAAAGCATAGTGCCGGGCACACAGTAAGGACCACCATACTTTTTTTTTTTTTTTTTAGTATGGAAGAGAGACAATTAAAAGGATAAAGAAAACAAACAAACAAACAAACAGTAGTACGAAAAAGAAAGAGAAAAGGGGAGAGGAAGATGAAGTGGAGGGAAGATCAGTGGGAGGGACACGGGGTGGGGGACAGAGCAGGTAGGAAAACTAGAAGCATCACGTCAAGCTCAGATATGGTTCCATTTAAGTTGCAAATTAAGGTGAACTTTTATTAATCCGGCACAGAGTGGAGACTTCTGCTGCTTAGTGTACCTCGAGACCTGTCAAAATAGAATCGATGTGTTCCCTTTGAGCAGCAGTCAGCATCGCAGTGGAATCAAATTGAAGGCTGTATGTTTTGAACCTTAATTTTATTTGACAGCTTATTGGCACTATTCACGTACACACTGGGAGAAAGCTGCCCCCGGCATCGCACTTTCTCCTTCCTCCTCCTTCTCCCACGCGCGATTGCTTGACACCGCGGGTCAGATCTTTATTTGTAATACCAACCTCAAGGAAAACACCTCATCTGAAAAGCTAAGTGCCAAGTCCAGGCTTGTCTGTGTTGACACGACCCATTCACCTCTCCTCCTGTAACGTACGTGTCACCAGAAATGAACTTCAGGCCCTTAAAGAGGATTCAGACTCGCCAGACCCCAGGAAGGGTGATGGAGTGGGGGAGACAAAGCAATCATTGCTCTCTAAGATGACCTCATCTTTTGGACTGGAAAATTTTTGCTGCTTGTAGAGAAACAATGTTGTGGCCAATTACGAAACTGTCCAGCTTCACTGATACCTTCCTTCTTAAGATAGGGAGAGGAGTAAATTGGTCAAACATGTTGATCTACCTATGCTGTGAGGCGTAACACAAGCTGGAGGGAGTGTTGAGCCCATCTAATTCTTCATTCATTCAATATGGGTTTGCTGAACACCAAGTATGAGCCTGAGAACAGTGATGGGTAAAAACAGAATGATCCCTGCCTTCTTTGAACTATCGGCTGGCTGCAAGTCAAAAATCAAACCAATAATAATAAATATACATTGATAAGGAGATATCCAAGCTTAGCCTTTGGGGACATGTCATACCAACCCTTTTATTTTCCCCCCAGAGGCTGGATAGTTCAGTGCGTTAGAGAATGGCTTTTGGAGTCAGACAGAAATAAGTGCTAATGCTGGCTTCATGCATTAGCTGAGAAGCCTTGGAAAAGTCACTTAACCTCTCTGAGCTTCACTTTCTCTATCTGCAAAATGCAGATAACAACAGGATACACTTTTCAGAACTGTACTAAGATTTAATGGGCCAAAAGTGTACATGAAGCATTGAGCACAGAACTTAGTGCATAACATGCGTGATAACTGCTAGTATTTTATTATTGTTGCAGTTAGCATTTAAGATACAGCTTAAATATTACCTAATCTATAAAGGCATATCCGCCTTCCTTAGTAATATAGAACCTTGCACCTATCTCCACCATAGCATTTGATGCAAAATTGTAACAATTATAGAAGTGTTCACTTTTGAGTGCTTCTGTATAGTCAGGAAATGTTCCAGTGTCACCACTTAGTTAAATCCTCCCAGATCCTACATGGTGAAGATTATTCTTCCAACTTCACGAGTCAGAAAACTGAAGCACAGAGAGGCTACGTAACCTGCCCAAACACACACAGCTAGTGAGTGGTAGAACCAGACCATAGTGTGTGGCTGGCTGAGTCCAAAGGTGCTTTCCCACCAGTGCTTCTATTAACTGATCCACGCCGATTCTGCGATAGCTCCAAGACCCTTCCTTCCTTGCAGAGACAGCTCCTAAGGTCCCAGATAACATACACAGAGATAAAGACTGTCTTGCTAGCAGGTCTTCAGTGATTGTCATTGACCACATCACTACGCAGTGGGAGGCAGGCGAAAGCTCCAGCCCAAGGCTGACTCACGGAGAGAGAGGTTGCAAAAGTTTATGAGCTCCCAGAGTGCAATAACTTCCCAAATCTTCTCTCTCTCTTTCCCTTCCCAACATGTCTAAGTAAGCACCCATGGGTCGGCCAAGAAGTGTAGAAACAAGCTGTGGGTGGACAAACTCGATCAGGAGCCTTAGCTGCTGTGTAAGCACTGCCCTCGATCCTGAGAGCTCTCTGACAGACTCTTCTGATCGGCTCCCGTTCCAACTCCAAGTATCCCAACTGCGAGACTTATCTACCAGACAGGAGAGAACAGATATCCTTCCCTTTCCCCTCCTACATCTCTGTGTACAAGGGACTATAACTGAGTCCGGTGTTTGTAGACAGGTTTAACAGAGATTCATTCATTCCCTAAGTATTTACTGAACGGCTTCCAGACACTAAGGATACTGTGGTGCTAACATATTACTTGCAAAGAACTTTTATACTAATTGGGAAGATATACACAGATCAAATAATCACACACAAGTATACATCATACAAACTGGGAGGGAAAAAATGGGTCTAAGAGTGGAAAGAAGGCAAAAAAAATCACAGAAGGCTTCCCAGAGGAGGCAACGTTTACACTGAGTTTGCAAATCCAAGTGGGTGGGGAGTAAGGAGGGGTGGAGGAGGGGAAAGCACCCCAAGCCGGCAAAGGCCTGTAGGTCCTGTTAAGGAGCGTTACCCTAAGAGTTCATCTAGTCTGTGAACCAGAATGGAACAGCGTCCGTGGAGGTCATCGTGAGCAGCTATCCGTACATTACCTACCCAAAGGTGGTGGTTCTTTGCCTCCCGCAATTTATTTTCTTTTTTTATTATGAAAATATTTAACGACACAAAAGTAGAGTAGTAGAATGAATCTCTATACTCTCATTATCTAGCTTCATTAATTACTAACTCATTACCAGTCTTGTTTCATTTATACTCCCACCCACCCGCTTCTTCCATATTATATTGAAGATCTCAGATTTAATTCATAAACCCTTAATTTGATTTAAATATCTAATCTCCATTTGCTTAATAATATTATACCTTGACAATCTATGCGTTTATGTTTCAATCATTAGATTATGATTCTCCAATCTAGCAGAGATTTTATATATGTGATGATTGATTTCTATGTCCCCAGCTTCCATCTCAGGACCTGGCACAACAAGGCACTTAATAGATAATTGTTGACGGAATGAATGCACATACAGCCTGAATTTTTTAAAGTGTCCATGAGTCGGAAAATTCTAGTCTATTGATCAATGTGTCCACGTGTGCCTCAGCTATGGAATCTTGCACCCTAAGGAATGACCGAGGCTGAGCCAATGGGAATCTTCCCTGGGACTTTGGCTGGGGTTACTAGGATAGGGTAACGACAGAAGACCCAAGCAGAGATTGAATGTGGAGCTAAGAAATATGGAGAAGAGAGCGATAAAGTCAGGAATGCATTGCTTGAGCTCTTACAACAATAATAATTGGCATTCACTGGGCATTTATTATGTATTAGGCACTATTCTTAGCACTATTTTGATTCTTATAAACAACCTATCCACAAGAGAAAGGTGAGGACAAATGATTTTTTATCTCTATCATGAATTTTTTTTTGTACTTAAAAACAGTCCCAAACTCACCCAAATAAGACTGTGTGGGAGAAGAAGAAGAAAAAAAAAAAACTTCACCTTCAAAATAAACTGAATTTTGGTGATAAATCTTTGAGTGTTTTCAGCAAGTATACTGAAATATATTTTCTAGGACAAAAAAATAATTGACTTCTGATGGAGAAAAGTTATTTTGTCAAAAGAAATTTAGGAAGATAAATTAACTTTGTTCTTATCGATAAAATTTAAATACAGTGCTTTTAGAAAGTGATTGCTCTTCTTCTTGCCTAAAAAAATGTTTTGGGAAAGGGCAGTGATTACTTCTTGAAATGTTCAGCCAATATTTTCTCAGAGCAAAGATAATTTCAGCTCCAGAAACTGTTTTAAGTTAATATGCACCCCTTCATGCCCGGATAAATTCAGAGATATGCTGCAGAGGCTGCAAGGGTCTGGAAGAAATTAGGTTAATAGATGTGTGTGCTTCTCCTTTCAAAGAGATATGAGTGTTTGATCTCATTTGATCTATTCGTGAAATGCTTATACAAGACAATTAAAATCACTTCATTACTGGGCCCCTGGGCTCCCAAGCCATTCCCTAAGAACATATATCTAAACAGCAAAATAACATGTCTACTGCTACTTGAATCCTTCCATAACCTATACTGCCTATAAAATCAAATTCAGACTCCCCTTTACGTTAAAGGGGCCTAGATCTAGGTCCAACCAACCTCACTACATGCTCCCTTCTCTCTCTCTTTCCCTCTCCCCCTTTATATCTCTTTCTGTCTCTTGTATGCCCTATAAATACTCTCACACTAAAACATATTCATATGCGCCTTCAAACACACATATCTTATACCTACACACACTCACACATGTGTACATATACACACACATGTATATTGTATGTGTGTTTGTATCATATACCTATACATCATACATAAACCTATACATAAGCACGCACACACGCACACACACATACCCACTCAAACTTACAATACTCACACATACTCTCACAGCCCCACACACATGTACCACTACACATACACACATACCTAGCACACACATATATTCACACCTCTACACACTCACATACATACATACTAAGCCACAGTGATGCATCTGCTTTTCACTTCTCACCAGACACACGTGTCGAACGACGCCCACTTCCTTGCCTTTGCCTGCACTATTTCTTCTACCGGAAATTCCTCAGCTTATCATCTCCACGACTGAAATCCCACCCATTCTTCTGGCTCCAATACCACTTCTCCCAGGGAGCCTAACTCTCCAGCTGGATTTCATTTGTGCATTTTCTGTGCCTCCAGAACATTTTCTCTTTCCCTGGCATTATCCCACTCGTCCATGCGGGCACTCAACACATGCGTCTGGGACTTTCCACAGTGCCAGCTCTGCAGGAGGCTCTGGGGCTACAGCTGTGAACAGTCCCGGCCTGGACCCTATTCTCAGAGTTTCCTGTCTGGTTAGAGAGGGGAAGTCAAAGCTCAATGGCAATAAAGCAGTGTAACTGCCATGCTACTGAAGCAGAGGGCTTGCTGCTCTGGAAGGAACCAAAAGATGCTTCTTATAGGAAGTGGCTTCCAATTATGAGCTAGACCAGCAGAGCTGGGCTGTGGCTTGTTAAGGGTTCTATCTTTATTCTCAGGGCAACTGAAGTGTGTAGAGGAGTGGGGGGTAAGTACTTGATTGAAAACTTTCAATCAGGGGAGGGGATAAATCAGTTTGATGCGTTAGAACATTTCTTCCCGAAGCAATGCAGAGACAGGGCTTGTGGTTAAAAAGAGTCGTGAACGCAGAGAGATGGGTTAAGAGGTGGCTGCATTTATCTGGATGAGCCTGACACAGGCCATGTCAGTGTGGGTCAGGTCGGCATGAACTCACGAGATCTCTAAGTGGTAGACTCAGTAGAACTTAGAGACCCCCTGTAGATTGTCTGAGAGTGGGAGCGATGGCCCAGTTTGCATTGAATTGTAGTTCTGCTGAGTATCCAGCCTGGCCTTGCAGTCTTCTACAGCCATGAGACCCACGTCAGCTATATTATAGCCCTCACCCACAGGCCGGTTCAATAAATATTTGCTAAATTGAACTCGATTCAGACTGCAGCGTAGCATCAATTTTTACTTAGAATTCAAACTTAAAAGAGGAAAATGGCCTGTTTACTCAGCTCCTCTCCTTGGAGACAAGACAATAGGGATTGCAAAATTAAAAATCAGAGAGGAAATTTATTAAAACCAATGATGGAAGTGGAGATCACGCTGCCTATGCTCCAGCTCGACTGGCTCCGGTTAGCTCACCGGGTGATTTCATAACCAAGGAGAAACGGGCCTTAAAACAAACACTTCACGTGTGCAAAACATCGGAAAACATTTCAGTCCAGATAATAAGCAGTGATTTACTCTCAATCTGGAGAAAATATGAGTAATTAACTCCTCAGGAAGATGAATTTAAGGGGAAAAACAAAGCAATCAGGAGGCCAATTTCTCTCCATCTGAAATATAAAGTCTTCCAAAAGGACACGCGATAAATGGCCGTGAAGGAAATTTAAAATGATTTAATGTCCATATTTAGCATAAATAGCATCATCGATTAACATCACTTCCTCGCCTCTACATGCAAGTCTCACGCACAAGCAAGCTGATAGCGAGTTTACACACAAGTAATTTTGTGTCTTGGGTTACTGCTTGAAACCAAAGGCAGATCCTAATTTGATTGATCTGAAAACTACAACACAGATGTTTGAGCCACAGCTTAATATTAAGCTGAAATGTGCTCTGAGTACGGTTGGGTCCAAGGATTTTTTTCTTTTTTTTGAAAACCCATACCCAAGCTAAAGTTTGTTCAAAACAGCTAGTCTGCTGAAACCACACATTTCACTGGAATGCAGTTGTCCCCTGAATGGTATATTTGAACAGTTGCTTCTACAAAGAAACTGCTGCAAAGCAGGTGTGGGCCAAACCTATTTTGTCTTCAATGCCCTGGGGCCTCAGATAGCCACTGACAGAGTGACATTAAAAACTGCTTTTCAGATACTGAGGGAAAGTGTCTGCTACCTGTGGATGCACTGTCTTAAATGCCATCATCGAAGGTGGTGGGACTAGGAATCTTCAGCATGAATAAGAACTTCTCCCTGGCAGCTGCTGAGAAGGTGATCTCTAGATCTCAGGGGTGTCTGCACTGGTAGGTCCCCGATGAGACTGGGAACCGGACTTTGCAACCTGGATCTAGGTCATTCTGTTCTAGGTGGTCGAAGGACCAGATTTTGAGAAGCACCTGAAGGATCACCCCTATGGCTCCCGGCAGGATTAAATACGGCATAAGAAAAGATGGAAATCTCCCTTCTTGGGTTACTTATGTAACCAGTGGCAGTTGCCAGAAGATCTTAAATGGGTTTAATCAGCTATTAGAGCCTTAATTAAATTCCTCTCAGTTGAAATTTCAGAATTGCCTAATTGTTACACAGCTCACATTGGAGCAGTTGATTTTTTTTCCTCCTGTAATAACTGTTCTCAGAGTAATCTAATACCTGTACGAATAACAGCGTCAGCTGTCTTGGAACCCAGCACTGATCTGGTAATTCATGGTGATGTGTTTTGATCTCCGTTAATTCCACAAACAACCCACATAGTTGCTTTTCTTCCCCTATTGATGTTTAGTCAACAGGAGAAGAACTCAATGCCTGTTCAAACTCAGATTTGAAAGCTCAATGCTTGTTCAACCTCTCTGGAACAATGAGCCAACATTCCCTCCAGAAGTTCATTTATGATCTTCAGTCCTCCACCGTTCCTCTGTCCCCAGGTCTCCGAGGGTGGAGAGAAGTCCTGTGTCTTTGGTTTCCTTTTAATTCGTGGTGTGCCCTCATACGTGATGTGTCCTGGTAATTAGCTACACAGTTAATAGTGTTTTCTTTCTCCTTTTTGGTTCCACATTGGAATGATAAAACACGAGAGACTTGAAAAATCAGAACATAAAAAAGATGCTCTCTCTTAATACTCATTTTTTACCCATACTCTTAGGAGTCCTTCATTGTGTAACTTCTGTATCAGTCAGACCCCCATGGGCTATAATAAGGATTAAATAATTAACAAGTATAATAACTGTCATTTCTTGAGGGACTGTGATCACCTCGCCATGTATTTTCTCCTTCCATCCTCGATCCTGTAAGGAACGAGGCCATGATCATCTTTACTGATTGGGAAACGGGGACCATACGTGACTTGTCCAATATCAAACAGCAAGTGAGAGCATCTGGAATCTGAGCCCGGGCCATCTGGTGTCAGAGCCTTGAGCCATTACCACGCCTTGAGAGTCTCAAGGTTGCCTTCAGGTTCGCTTCGGGAAATACTAAGGCAAACAGGAGCGGATGGCTTTGTGGAGGGACTATTCCAGGGACCAGCTGGAATGACCCT
>NW_024349798.1:10181880-10198544 GCF_902729225.1 Pteropus medius
ACAATCACAGATACCGAAATGGGGTGGGGGAAGAATAAGCACATAATATGGGACCAGAACTTGACCGAAGGTCAGTCCTCTTTAGCAATACTAGTCATAACCATTTTTAACACCTTAACAAAGGCGATTTAAAAAAAAAAAATACTGTAAAGGTTTCTCTTTGACCTTCTAACGTACTTTTTTGGGTAAATTTCAAAGATCAGTGTGGTTTCCACTTGTAAGATAAATAAAATGCCATTTGCAATCTGGCAGAGTAAATAGCTCTTTTTGAGAGTATTTGCTTGAATGATATTTAGCGGCTCTGTTCCCTGGGTGGAGCTGCCAGTAAGAGTTAGGATGCAGGCCAGAGAGGCATACTCCGATGCTGGGCTGATGGCAGAGAGGGCCTTTCATTTATCGAGATTATCAACTCATTCTTACTAGCCTGAAAATTATGACAAGGCTGGGCACGAACATAAATATAACTTCTCTTACTCTTGGGCAACTTTTCAAACATAAAAACCCTGAAAAGTGGCAACAGTTCGGGGCCGAATATGTAACAGTTTACGAGAGGAGGTAAGTTCTAGGTGATTAAGTTGCAGACTTAGGAAGCAGGAGGCGTCAGTGCATCACATCGGACTTTAGAGATGGAACAGGCCAAAAGCTGATGGGTTTCCTCACTCAGCATTATGTAAAACAGCCAATTCCATTTGGCTCCCGGCCCTGAGCATTCAAAGTTAACCTCACTGACAGTGTCTGCCGAGCTTTAAAATAAGGTTATAAGACCCGGGGGTATTGATCGGCTGCAGAGCATCTTATCCTCTTACCCATGAGAAGTAATAGGGTTGTGCAAGTTGAAGTGTTTAGAACTTGGTGTCAGGTCTCTGGTGGGCATTTGATTTTTCATATCTGGGGAGAAACAATAAATTTAAATCTTTGAGGTAGATGCTTTCCCTCTTCCGAATGAAAAGGTGAGCCAGGGATGGGTGCCTGAGGCCCGGCTGATTATTACAAAGATGCTAACCAAAGCGCTGTGCATGGGTGAAATCCATCGCTGTGAAGAAATGCACACTGATCAGAATTTCAATCCTCTGCAGATAAGATGGTATTTTCACAATCGTTTTTCTTTGCTCAGCTCTGGCCCCGAACTACTTTGCTTTGCTCCAGGCTTGTCTGAGCCCTAAAGTACTCCAGTGAGAGGATCTTTTGAAATACTAAGGCCAACAGAAGATTTAATGGTGAGGAAACAGTAATAAGCTTAACCACAGCTTTGCCCACTGTTAAGAACGTGATTAGAAGGTGGTGGGGGAGATGAGGATCTCCTTAGGATGAGCCAAATAAGACTTGATATTTCAAAAAATAAAAATAAAATAAAAGCCTAAGTCACTCTCTCCTGTCCATCCAATTTCATACAAACCAATTATCCTCATCTTGGATACTAATTAACAATTCCAGAGCCCTGTAGAGTTACTAGGAGGAAATGACAATCTTGGTGACCAACCAGGCAGCTACTCGGCAGTGCTTTCTCTGTTGAATTAGACTGGCAAATTCAGTAGTGTAAAAGGACCCTAGAATTGGAGTCAGAAGACCCAAGTTCAAATTCAACTATGACACTTATGAGCTATAACACCTTAGTTAAACCACAATGTTTCAGATTCATACAAATTGTAGCCTAAGCTAGAATCCCAAGGTTCCTGATTACTCTGTTATAACCAATAAGTGAAGCCATTCTCTAGGTGTTTGGTCTGTTAGGATTAAATGACATTGATTCATCGGTTCGGTCATTCGACAAATGTTTATTGAGCACCTACTATGTGCCATAAACAGTTCTAGCACTGGTGATACAACAGTAAGCCTCTGAGCTGGAGGTCAGCAAACTCCAGTCCAAGGGCCAACTGATTTTGTACAGCCCATGAGCTAAAATGGATTTATTTATATTTTTAAATAGTTAGAAAAAAATAGCATTTTGTGACATGGGAAAATTATGAGATTTGAATTTCAATGTCCATAAATAAAGTCTGATTGGAACACAGCCATACTCATTTCATTGTATGTCATTTATGATTGTTTTCATGCTAAAACAGCAAAATTGAGTACTTGCCTTACACACAGTATGGCTGACATACAAATATATATATATATATATATACACACACACATATATATATGTATATATATATACACATATATATATATACACACATATATATATGTGTATATATAGTGTATATAGTGTATATATATGTATATACACTAGCTGCCCTTTACATAAAATGTTTGCCAATCCTTGATCTAAGTTCCTGTCTATGAGACTCACCCACCAGTAGGGAAAATAAAACAAGATGCCCTCAGAACTATTTGTAAAATAAAACAGAACATGACAAGTGCCAAAGGAGGAAAGGTGAACTAAATGCAGGGGGCACAAAAGTGAGACAGCGAATCTGATGAGAGAGGGAAGAAAGCATGAAAGGGGTGGCCATTGAGTAGGCAAAGGATTCGAATAATCAGAATGGAGACAGGGACATAGTTATCACTTGAATGAACAGTGTGGACAAAAGCACAGAAGCTGAGCTTAAGGGACATATTTGTGGACTAGGAAGTTACCCAAATTGGAGGAAACACATAACATACATAGGGAATGAGAAAGCGGAATAAAAGGTTCACTGAGATAAAATCCCAGAAGCCCCTGGATGTTGGGGTGGAATCCCTATGTGCACATTGGAATTCAGTGGCATTTGAATTCATATTGCCAATTGGCCTTGGGATCCCATAATGACTTACTCAACACCTAAGGATAATATTGGTGGTTTCATCCATGTATAGTTGATATTTATTATCTCCACATCTTTTGGAATTGCCCTGTTTTCAAATAATTGTGTCCGTTCTTTTATAAACACATTCACATTTTTCAGACTATTTAGATAAAATTAGAGGTCAGTTTCTTGACCTTCTCTTGCCATCTCTGGTTCACTTCAGACACCCATTCCCATGGAGGGAAGATTCACTAAGAACTGCTTGATGTCAACGATTCTAAATTTAGAAAGTCCACAGGGCTCTCACTCAGCTGTCCTCATGTCCCTCCAACATCATCTTGGCCATTCGTCCCTGTCCTGCTCTACCTTCTCCCAACCGATCTACTCATTCATGCTTCTGCTACCTTCCCGTGCCCACCTAGACCCCTTTATCGATCCCATGAGTAGATTTGGTTTGACAGACACACAATTATCCTGCCCCCACTTTGTCCTCCTGTCACACCCACCTGGCACCACCACGCCCCCGCCCCAACTCTGAGTCAATCCAACTACTTCCTCACCTGCTAACCACGGAGTACAGACAGAAAACCTCACAGAACCATACGGATTAATATCCCTTCAAATGTAAGGACTCCCTCTCTGGCCAAAAAATCCTTCTCTCTTTTCCTGACTGGCTATCTCCCAGTCCCTAGAAACTATTTCAAGCCTTCACACCTGCCCACGAGACTGCAAGTCCGCCAGCTCCATCCTCACTCCCAGCTGATGAATCTCTCTTCGTAGAGTCTACGGACAACCCCCACACCCCACAAACATACCTGCCACTGCACACATCATGTCTTTCTTCTCTCCTTCTTCGATAATGGAAGAGGCATCTCTCCTCTAGCCTCACACGAATCCCATTATTGGTGCTGTGGACACAGCCCTCTTCTGCACCAACCTCTCTTCTAAAAGTGGCCTGGACAAGATCATCAGGTGCTTTCTCATCACTACATCCAACAGGTGCATGGCATTTGGCACTGAGGCCACTCCCATCTCCCTTCCTTGAGTCTCCTTGCCCCGGACTGTCACGATCTTGCTCTTTCCAGGCTATTTCCCACCTGACATCTCCAGCTCTGCCAAAATGCAAACTCCTGTTTCTCTGCACATGTTTTACATGTCCTTCCCCCGCTCCTGCCCCAGCCGTCCATGCTCTGGTCTCTGCTACTGCCCACTCCTCCCTCATCATCTCTATCATGGCGGCCTTTGCCCCTGACTGTCTTTCACCATCTCCTCTCTACGCCTCTGAGAAACCTCAAGCTCAACAAGCTTCCAGCAGAACTCATCACCTCACCTTCACCCATTAAAAAAATGCACAATTTTCTTTCCCATGTGGCAAATATCAGTTCTTGAAATCCTGACCCCGGAAATAGTCCTTAATCCATCTCTCTCCCTCCACCCCCACGTATATGAAATCGATCGCTAAGTCTTAGTAGTCCTGTTTGAATACTTACTCTTGTTCACTTCTTTCCTAAAGTGTGACTACCTAGTCCAGGCCTTCTGCCTCTGGTTTCTGCAACAGCCTCCGACTGGCGTCCCTGCCCCAGAGAATGTTCCTCTCAGCCCATCCTCCAAGCAACAGCCTGAGCCATCACATATCTCTCTGCAGTGATCATTCCGCTCTCCCGCGTAACGCCTTTTGATGGTTTCTCACTGCGCTTGGAATCAAATGAAAACATGACCCAGCCCATTCCCTGGCCTCTCTAGCTCTTTGCATTCATGCTAAGTTGATTTCTCATCGTGCTAACCTCATTTCTCATGACCAACTTCCCATTCTGCCCCTGCCACACCCACATCGACTCATGAATCCCACAGACCTAATCACAAGCTTCCAAATGCACTGAGCTCCTCTCAATGCCAGATTTCGATAAATGCGACTCACCTCGCAGAGAAGACTCTGCTCTACTCTGCCTCGCACTTCTACTTGAACTTCAGAACTCCACGTAGAGGAAAGCCCTTCTGGGAATCAGACGCAGACCCTGTTAAAACTGGCCAGGTGACTTCCTCTTTGTTGATCTCATCGAGTATTACAAGTACCCTTATACTCGTCTGTCTACCCTAACTGACCCACTGAGGGTAGGGACTATTCTGTTGGCTTTAGAATCCTTACACCCAACCCGAAGCCTCTTACACAGCAGATGCATAAATGTTCATTAAGTAAATAACTGAATAAATAAATGTACCGACATGACCACCATAACCATGATCTTCCTGTAATCAGTTATCAACTTTATTTGGTCTCTTCTGGGAATAGGTACTAAAACTAAAGTGGATTTTGGGGTCAGCTGAACCTAAGTCTGAATATCAGCCCTTCTGCTTACTAGCAGTGTGCCCTTGGCTAAGTTTACTTCCTGGGCCTTAGTTTCCTCCTCTGGAGAGTGGGCATAATGGGAGTAATCATTTCATATGATTATTGTGAGAATTAATACAATAATGCCTATAAAGAACTTACTCCATTTACCACACGGTCACTGCCCAACCAAAATTAGGTGTTTTATTATATATGAGGCTCTTGTAAGGATTACATTAGTTCATTTACTTGGACCCCCAAGCCTGGCCCATAGCAGGTATTCAGCCAAGGTTAGTTCCATCCCATCTCCAGTGTGCATGTCTTCGTGAGACCGAAGTTAACCCCTGGATGTAGGACGTTGGCTGTGACTCCAGAATAGGAGAGAGAGAGGAATTGATTTTATCAAAACTCCAGGCCCAGGACTTGTATATCAAAATGACACTTAGGAAATGCATTTGCTTTTTCCTCCCTGAGGGGAGACAGAGATGTTTTTCACTTACTGCTCTCCACTTTAGATAGAACTGATATTGTCTATTAATATAATTCTGTGCACAGAGAAGAAGGTCCTGCCAAGAGCAGCTTGGCATTGCTCTAGCTCTACCAATAAATCCAGAGGCCTGACAATTACTTTTAATTCCATTTGCTGATTTGAGGTTCTGCACAATTAATGCATGCAATTAATTTCATAATTATAAATGTAACCCAAACTTTCTTAGATCCTTGTGCCAAAAAGTATGACCTCACAAATATACTTGTGAGGGCTCGACTGCCTAAGAAGCTATCTTGGGAGGGGGTGTGGAGAGAAAAAGAAATAGAAAAAGGAAATTTCAGATAATATATACACTTGGAAGAAGCATCTTCATAAGAGTGCTGTAAGTCATTATGTGGATAATATTATAAAATCTCCAGAGTTTATGCATGGGTTACAAGTTGCTGTTTATTGTATCCTTTCATGGCACAGAGTCACGTAAAGGTGATGGGGATATTATTACAATTTTTTTCAGAAAAGTAAACTAATGTTCATTCAAGTAATTTGGAGCAGAAAGTAGAGCAAATGGTAAAGAACGAGATGCAGTTTTCTGACTGCTGGCCCAGGACTTGCTTAAATATGTCTGTCTCGGCATTTATTTCATTGTGTGGGACTCGAAGAGAAAACAAAGGGACTATGATTCTTGAGTGTGTTCACCTTTAATCTTTGAGCCTAACCCCTCTGCGAAAAGAGAATGCCAGCAGTAGGCTTCTAGAAATCCACTCAAAATGCAAAACGAAACATAATCCCCCCACAAAAAACCCTAATAATTATCATTTAAAAATCCATATTGCACTTTGCATGATAATTCTCATTTATTAAGCTCTTTCTATTATGTACCAGGCCCTATGCCTGATGTTTTCCATATATTATTTATAATCCCCACGGTTACGAATTGGCTGGGTGACCATGTTCCAATTAATTCGCTTTTCTGGTCCTCAATTTCCTCATCTGTAAAATAAAAATAATTATGATATCCAGTGCTTAGGGCTTTGGTGAACTAAAAATGTGATAATGTATGTAATATGTCTGGCTCAGGGCCTATGACAGAGTCAATGCTCAGAAATTGTTAGGCTTTTTGTTTTCACTATTCGGAACTGGAATTATATAGGAAAAACAAACTCCATGCTTTTCCCACTTGAATCCTCTACCTCTCACAACATGAGGTGATGTCACCTGCATTGTAGAATTTGATTAAGGAAGATAATAGAACTTAGTCGTCAAAGCATAGGTTTCAGAATCAGACAAATGGGGGTTCAAAATCCAGCTCAGATTCTTGGAAATTGACTTGTTCTCTGTATTAGTTTTCTCATTTATAAAATGGGGATAATAATAGTACCGATCACGTAGGCTTTTTGTGTGAATTAAGAGAGATCATGTATCTAAAGCCCTTTCTGACCCACAGGAAGCACTTAATAAATGGTAGCATTAATATCTTCATGAAACCCCATTTTTCTGATGGGAACTCGGATTTTCTGAGAAATACAAAGATGACTTTCAGGGTTGGCTTGGGTCCCAGAACTAAGTGTTATCCATGGCCTAGTTCAATCCTATGATGTCAGGCAAACTACCTTTCTCTCCTAAACGTCCCAGCTTCTCACCGGTGCCAGCGGAGGCAGCAACCTGTTTCCGCTGACCATGGTGTTGACCCCGTAGTTGGCGGACCACACCCTCACTTTTGACATTGACTTGGGCTCTGGATTAGACACAGGCTTGACTCTAACTTCTGTCTTAACTGGTTTATAGTATAACTTGATGAGTGTCCCATGTTTTTCAATCCTCAGCCCATGTTTTCAAAGAGGTAATTCCTGAATGCAAAACCTAGCATGTCATTTTGGTAATGAAACTCAAATCTTGCTGTGTTGATTCGAGTTACCAGCTCAAATGCTACCTGTGGAAAGACATGTGACAGTCTTGGCTGAGGAACCTTGAATAAGTCTCTTATGCTGCCTGAATCTCAGTCTTCACCTGTTATAAAGAGGTTAATGTTCCGGCTTTCCCTATGGAGAAAGTGGTCGTTGGGATCCAATATCTTGCCCTCCTTTCGACCTTATATCTGCCTCTCTTATTTTCCCCAAACACTCTTTAATCAGGAAAGAGAAAAAATATGCCATCAGTTATAATCTGCTGGTGCATACAGAGGTCAGCACGGTGGGAGACGATACGGAGAATCAGGATTCTTCCAATCTAGATGGTCTGTTTCAAACTTTAAAGTTAAACACAACATAAGAGAGAGGCCATCGGTTTCCCTTCAAGGGAATAAGAGTTGATTCTCTTATTTTTTCTCAACTTCAGCTTTTTTCCTCATGTACATTTCCAATGGAGTCTTTATTTGTACAGAGAAATCAAGATGGTTGTCGCTACCTCCTTCCTTCTCAAACAGGTCCAGTCAGTCTTTCTAATTTGTAAAATTATAATTCAAATAGAAGGAAAATATATTCCAAGAACTCTATAGATATGATTGTGATAAGTTTTAAAACATGTTTTCAAAAGACAATGGCTACAGATAACAAATCATATGGCGGAGTAATAAAGAATGAACAAGTAACTTACTGCAGGAGTTGGGGGCGATTTACATCTTCAGGTTTGCAGAAGAATGCTAACTGGCTTTGCACAAAGATGCCAGAGACTGATTATGTGGCAGATTTGCATGCGGCTCAGTGTGATGCCCTGAGCTAAGCCCTGGAAGAGGCGCCTGGTTTGGAGGGGAATCTCATACCTGAATAGCCCTTCATGCAGGAATGGGGAGCTCCCAATGTAGGTTTCATAATTAAGGGAAAGAGCCTTCACTACTGATATACAAAGAACCCCCACCTCTACCATATGGTGTCATCGAAATAAAATGGACTTTAGCGTCTGACAGACTTGAGCTGGTATTTAGACATTGCCACTTGCTCTGTAACGTTGGGAAAGTCACCAATCCTCTCAGAGCCTCAGTTTCTTTATATATAAACTCGGGAGAAGGGTGACAGTACTTATGCTGAATGTCTGTTCAAAAGAGATCAAAGTAATGAATATACAGCCCCTAAGCTATAACTAGGAGACAGTAATTATTACTTTTATTATTAATTATTTTATTAGATGTGGGTAATCACCTCGAGGTATCAGGTAGCCAATTCTTTCATCTTCAGAATCTAGAAAGCACAGTAAATTTTCCACAGCTTAGAGATCAACACTGGGAATATTTAATCCCTCTCCATCTCTGCTTCTCCCTCTGGCCCAACCCATTTCTGGTTCTAATGCCAAGAAAAACAGCGTGGTGGGGAGTGGAGCTTCTGCTGCCAACAGCACAGTCGAGAAAACCAAACTGCAGCTCCAGAAGGCGGCCTGACACAGCCACTTGTAGCCAGAAGCAGAATGCTGGGCTAGAGCACTTCACTGTTCTGTCTCTTGTCTTACAGACAAATGTCATTCCTGTCTGCACCATCAGCCTGCAAGTGGGGAAATAACGAACTGACAGGGACAACACTAAGGAAGTAGAGAGCACGTCCAGACGACAAACCACTGAGGTCTGGTAGTTGCAGGTGGGGTGAGAAACAATCCAGCTGCTGCTAACCAGATGAACTGCGAAATGCAGAAACATCGGGAGAGGCCTCAAACGTCTGCGATTCTCATCCCTGTCCTGACACCCAGGCTGGGTAGCTGTCGCTCAGTGCCCTGGGCTTCACTCTACTACGAGCACTCGCCTTACGACGTTTTGATTCAAAGATCATTCCTCTGTCTCTCTCACCAAACTGTGAGCTTGCTGAGGTCAAGGGTGTTGTGGGATTCATCTCTGCTTCACCCATACCCACCACGGGACTGGCACAGAATACGCAATCAGTAAATACTTGGCAAACAGATTAGGAGTGAGTGAGTGAGTAGGTTCAAGAGTGGATGATGAATGAAAGATGGTTGGTCAGGTAGGTTGATAGACTGATAAACGGATGGATGGATGGATGGATAGACAGACAGATGGTTTATTAGATGACTGATCACTGGATGACTGGCTGGGTGGATGGGTGGATAAATGGACAAACAGTTCAATCAGATCAGATATTCACAGTTAGTAGTTCTTTATCTTAAAGAGTAAAATTTGAGTTTATTTAAAGGGCTAGGTATTGTCATTTTCCCCCCTCCTCTCAACTTCCGAGGCAGATACTATCTACAAGAACCTCTAGGTCCTTTATGAAAATTTCCATCACTTATCCTAGAAACTGTGTAAGCGGTGGAATGAGCATCAGACTTGGAGACTCATAAGACCTAAATTTGAATCTTTTCTCAGCTATTGATAAAAAATGTCTCTATCTCCAAGTTTTCCCTACTCAAAAATCAGAGAATACCACCTGCTCCGCAGGGGTATCATGCAGCTAAAGTGAAACAATAAATATGAAATCCAACATGGTAAGGTTTGGCATATAATAGGTGCTCACCAAACCTGAGCTCACTATTTATTTGCATCACATTCAGAGGAGCACCAAAGTCAACCCCTTTATTCATTTTCGAACTTATTTTATAAATCTTATATCTTTCCCCCAAATGAAAGCTCACTTAGAATACCAATATCAGATAAAGCTCTATCATCTCTGGTTAAAGCTGGATCCCCTCTCGGTAACCCCTACCCACTCAGAGACCCCTGTGGCGCTGTGAAAGAATCTAGCGTTCCAGGGAACACAGAAAAAAACTTTCTCCTGTATGACACATGGTAGCCTCAGTCTGTGTTCTGCAGCACTGGGCCTGAAGCCTGCTGTTCTCCTCCTCCCTCCCTCCTTCCTTCCCTCCCTCCCACTCTCCTTCTCTTTCTCCTTCTGTCGGAGGAGCTCAGGGCTTTGCATTCATCTACAACACAGATGAGTTGATGACCCTGTCAGAAAAATAAAAATGGTTTTCATCTGTCTGTTCAGGAGTTTCTAGAAATACTTCTGAGAGGCTCTTTGAATAATTTACTCATTTGAAATCATTTAAATAATCTAGTCCCTCATTTTCATAATTGATGGTGATGGCGAACTATCACGGGTGCAGCTTTTGTCTCACATTTATACCATCTGTCAGCTTAATCATGGCCCCGTCACCCTCAGATAGCTTCCTTAACAAACTGGGTTTGTGGGCTGGGTAGGGATGGATACTCTAGATGATGTGATCCTCAACTCTGGCTCTATCATAATGCTGTTTGGGCTCACATTCTGCCTTCACCACTGTCACCTTGGGCAAATCATTTATCCCATGCAGCTTCCGATTTCTCTCCTATAACCTGGAACTCCGATTATAATTGGGCTGGCATTTATTGATAATCTATTATGTGCCAGCCAGTGTTCTAAGCACTTGATTTATTATTTTGTTTCATTTTCCCAACAACCCTATGAGGTAGGTAATATTATTATCTCCCTTTTAGATGTGGGAAAATGCAGAGCATATTGTAATACTTAAGTGAGAGAATGCATTGAGGACATTCAGCATGGAGTCTGGCGCATAACAGGAGCTGAACTAATGACTTCTGCTGCCATCGTGATCATCACATCCATCAACGGCATCACCACCACCACCACCATCATCAGTCGTCTTTGTCATCAACAGTCCCACCAATGTGTGTTCCCATACAGATGTCTTTTCTAGGAATTTTTTCTTTTTAAATTTCTCAAGTCTAGAAAAATTTTAGCAGAATGTTGTCTTGCAGGAGAGCACTGATTCAACTGCTGTTCTTTTTGGAGTTGGGCTGATGTTACAACTAAAAACAAAGCAAAACAAAGCAGTGCAGGGCAGAAACACACATAACATAACACACATAACACACATAACACACACACACACACACACACACACACGTGCACAAGGAGATGACATCACTTACTTCAGTTTGATGTGAGACCTACTATATTTTCCTCACCGTGACCTAACATATTGTATTGTGTGGGCATTTAAAATAGTCACTATGCATCATGACTCTAGGGAGGTGAGATGAGAACTTTAAATCTTTTATAATGCCTTCACTTTCCCTCTCTATGGCTCACATAATTTGAGAAACTTAATGATCATTATATAAGGAAACAAATTAAATTTCTCACAGACTCTGCTAAGGTACTGATATTACCAAACCAATTTTACAAAAAGGCACTTCACTATAGACGTGGATTCTGGAGAAAAAGGGAAAGAGAGAAGAAGGGAGAGAGGGGTAGAAGGAGAGAAGAGAGATGAACAATGTCGTTCACAGGCATGGCAAATTTCTTCTGGAAATACTCAATGCAGAAATGCCTAAGCACAGACCCATGCTCAACCCCCTAAATTTTTTTATCTAACTGATTCATCTCTGTCATGAATCTCTTTGCAAACCATCCAGTCAATGCCACGAGCTTTCAAATCTGTTTCTGAAATTTCTCTCAGATCCTCCTGCCACTGTTCTTGCTCATTTCGATATTCCCTTTAACCTGAGCTACTTAAATAGCCCCTTAGAAATGTTCCCAAAGATCCATGCCAAACACCATTTTATTTTTAAAGAAGCAGTCTAGTTCATGGGGTTCATATATCCTGGCTTTGCAACTTACTAGCTCTGTTACCCTGAGCAAGTTATTGAATTTCTCTGGGCCTCATTCCCTTAATTTGTAAAACAGAGTAATAGTACTACCTGTATTGTGAAAATTAGATGAGTTTATATAACTGAATGCTTAGCATCCTACAAAGTATATCAATACTAAACAAATGTAATCTGTTACTACTATTATTTTTATGTTGTTTTCTCATCTCAAGGTCTTGAATGGTACCCCGCCCTTGCTCAAAGATTACTGAATAAATTACTGGAGTTTATAATTCCAATTCCAGCATGGTCCTTCATTCTCATAATTTCCCTTCAAACAATCTGTATTTATTTGCTATTGTCATGTTACAAGTTACCTCAAACTTAGCTACCTGGAACAATAGCCCTTAATGATCTCACGGATTTATAGGTCAGAAGTCCAGTGGGGCTCAGCCAGATTCTCTGCTCAGGGTCTCGCAAGGCCAAAATCAAGGTGTCAACTAGGCTGGGCTCCTAGCTGAAGGATCTGGGAAGAGTCCCTTTCTAAACTCGTTCATGATGTTATTGGCTACATTCAGTTCCTTGAGGCTGTAGGATGGGGGTCCTTGTTTCCTTGCTGGCTGTTGGCCAGGGACTAAACTCAGCTCTTTGTGGCTACCTAAATTCCTTGTCCTATGGCCCCTCAATCCTCAGATCCAGCAGTCAGTTTAAATCCTTCTCATGCTCAAATATCTCTAACTTCTTTTTCTGCTATGAGTTGCAGGAAACTCTACTTTAAAAGGCTCATGTGGTTAGCTTAGGCCCATCCTGATACTTTTGCTTAACTCAAAGTCAACTGAAAAACCCCTTTTGCTATCCAATGTCACAATTATGGAAGACATCTCCTATTCACAGGTCCTACTCACCTTCCAAGAGGAGAGGACAGCAGAAGAGTGACAGTCACTGGGGCTCATTCTTAGAATTCTGCCTACCACACGTTTCAAACACTCTTCCTCCAACGGGCCTTGAGCATGCCTGTCTCTGGACTCAGGCCTTCAGTGCTCCTCCTGCATGGTTCAGAAGTCCAGATCATGCTCACTCTCGGAGACCTTGGTCACATGCGAAGTCCTCTGTATCGATGTCCTTGGTCCTTCTGCCTATGCATAACGCATCTCTTCTCTAAATACTATCAGAGCATCTTTTGTGGCACATGTCACACTGTCTGGTAGTTATGAGAATCTCCGAATGCCCTATTAGATCCCAAAGACCTTGAAGGCTGGTCCATGTCTTATTGCAACTCTCTACAGTGACTTGCACAACATAGATACTCAGGAAATTTTGTTTGATGGAATAAATGTGTGAATAAAAAAGGGTTATGTAACCCAAAATTTAACCATAAATGGGGACAGATTTACAGGGGACAGATTTAACTGAAAAAAAAAACAAAAACAACCATTTAATAACTCAATATTTATTGAGGGCTCATCAGGTGACAGGAACTGAACTACATCCACAAACAACATTTTATTTGGCATTGTTACTATCTCATTCCCCAGAGATTACTCAAGGAGCAACAAGGCTCCAATTTCTTTATCTCCTTTTCTCACTTATCATTTCTCTTAAGCATTGCTACTAAGCAGTGTATTGCAAAGGAATAAAGAGGCACAAAGACTAAGAAGCAAGAACTCTTGATATCTAGGATGATGTAGACGAAACCGTTTTGTCAAGGTTATAAAGACTCAATCTATGCCTTGAAGGAGTAGTTCTACACCTTTAAGGGACATGAGAATCACTAGCGGAGCATATGAATATGCAGAATCAAAACCGATTACTCTGGAGGTTTGCGGTAGGGCTAAGGCCTCTATGTCTTTCCCGTAGTGACTCTGATATAGGAAGTCCAACAGACCATGCTTATAGGATGACCACACTAAAAGATGGTCCTCATTTGGGAAAATTGATTTTAAAAAAATCTTTTCATTCCTTCTCACATCCATTCTACAAATATTTATTGAGTCTCGGCTATTGAGCACCAGAGATGTAATGGTAAAGGAAAAAGTGAAAACGTGAAAGCAAACAAACAGTATTCTTTCAGTCACGGCCAGAATTCATGGCTTCACCAGTGGGCTGCCATAATATGTTTCTGTCCACTTATAGAACATGTAAACAATGCATTTCCTTTCTATCAGTCTGCCTAAGTGTCCTATCAATTGTTGTTTACTGGTATGCTCTCAGTTATAATTTTCCTCCATTATTTCTTTTACATAATCATCGGAAAGTGTGTGTGTAAAAGCCAATTACAATGCTTGCATAAATACTTCCTTTAGCAGGATGAACCTTTTTTTTAGATTATTGATATCTCTTTTCATTATCTCTCTCTCTCTCACACACACACACACACACACACACAACCAAATACACACACTTGAAATCTTCTGCACATTCTCATAAGTTCTGGAGACTGTGCCATTCTAGATTGAATGTGGTGGGAAAGTGATGGAGGGGTGGTTAAAATACAATGATTTAGAAGGGAAGGGGTTAGAGCACTCTATCATTAGAAATCACACCCCGTAATTGCACCCCATGCATACACCATTGTTGGTGAAAGCCTCACTAGATCTGATAGCACGTTGATATGCCGCAGAGAGAACTATACAGTCCAGAGATCCAACTTAGCTTTTTCCAAGATCTCTTTTATCATATGTGTTCTAGGAATTCTTTATCTGACAACTACTTCACAAGAAACGAAGGACAGGGTATAATTCCCTTCTCTACTGAGACAAATTAGACAATGGAACTGCTGTGGAACAAAAAAGACAGGGCCTGCCAGATGTGATAAGTGCTTCTATCCCAAGTTCCAATTAGGTGGTTTTGGGTGGAATCTACTGCATCCAAGGAGAAAGAGGAGGTGGATGTCATTCTAACAGTGGTCAGAACTCCTTTAGTATTTCCTCTAAAACATCCTTTTTTCTACTACCAGTCATTCAGTATGATGCAATGATTAGGAACGCAGACTTTGGGGTCAGGCAGACCTCCAGTCACACCCTGCTTCCATCAATACTGGTCATAGGATCTAAAGCAGGTCTTTAGTCTCTCTGAACCTGAATTTCCATTTATGAGGCAGGGATAAGAATACTGACTTTGGATGAGCTGTTGAAATGATTCAACGAGATTATGGATATAACATTCTCAGCATAGTTCTTGGTGCAGAGTAACTCTTAATAAGCGGTGACTGAAGTCGTCATTATCTGCAGATTGTATAGAGGCCCTTCTACGCACTAGAAACAAAGCCTTGTGGCAGAGCCAAAGAAACATATGAAAGCACCTATTCCCGCTAGGTCTCTAGTTTAAGTGAAGATGAATATGCAAGCAAACAGTTACAATACAAACTGGTAACACCCTCAGGAGTTAGTATGCAGGTCTGTAGAAATGAAGTGGAAAGGACCCAACCCACTTTGGATTATCCAGATGTAGGATCAATGGAAGGGATGTCCTTGGCAGAGGGGGAAAAATGTTCAAAGGGACAGGAACATCGGGACACACCACGCATGAGCAGATGACAACTGAATATGAGAGTTTGGGGGATACTGGGATAATAAGAATGAAGCTTTCTGTGCTGGGACGCAGGAGAATATCCATATTTGTGAGAGGAAGATGATGACTTTGACTTTGGACAAGATGAAGTTGGAGGTCTGTGGACTAACTATGCGGGCGTGTTTTGCAAGCAAGTCTGGAGAGCAGGAGATCTGGGCTGGGGGAGGGGCCCAGAAGTCATCACAGTGCCAAGGCAGCTGAAACCAAGGGCACCAACAAGAATGCAAGCTGAGTGATGCGAATGAAGAGGGAAGCAGACAAATCAGAGCGAGGAGAATGGGACACTCGTTCAGGAAGACATATTGATGGGTCTAGCTTATGTCTTCTGGGGCATCTCTATCATCTTTAATTAGGGCTTCTCTAGAAAATAAGAGGGTCGTTTTACTTTAATATTTATGAGATTTGTCCTATTTATGCTTGGAGTCAAAACTTCAAAACTGCTTTTAAAAATCTTTTTTTAAATCTCTCTCCCTCTTCTCTTTCTCTCTAAATATGTATCGCTTTTAAAGCTAGTTTGTCTTATGTATATATAGAGATATATACAGTATATATATATATATATATATACACATATATATATGTATATATATATATATGTGTATATATATATACACACATGCACACATATATATATCTTCATTGTAAAGCTAGTATAACCCTGAAATGGTAAAAAGGATTATCCCTAAAGCATTTTTTTTTTCAGGTATTTAGTAAGAAATTGATTCAGCCTGGAGAAATCCAATCTATCACTCAAGGCCCAACTCTACCCTCATGACGACTTCTCCAACTGACCAAGTCCGTCAAATTCACCCTCTCTCCCTAGAGATGGCCCAATTAGGAGCTACTTAAAAAGAGGGATAGTTTCCTACTCATCCTTGCAGCCGCCCTGGTGCCTGCTGGAATGCTGGCCATAGAGATGGTACGCAGCGGGTATTATTTTTACTGGCCTTGGCTACCAATTGGCTTGCATCCAGGGTATTCTTTTCCAGCATCTCTGGGAAGACGTGGACCCACCAAGCT